>NC_088873.1:12799967-12985034 GCF_032884065.1 Artemia franciscana | reverse complement strand
TAAAATATATACTTAAAGCACATTTATATCACACTTATTTCGGACATCGCTGAGGATTGCCCCAGTTACAAAGTCCCCAACAGGGTCAAAAGTCAGTTCTTTTGGACATGTATCTTACAGCTCCAGTCAACTCGTGCATTTCTGGAATGGAGCTGGATTCTTATGATGCTTGCAGTCATTCTCGCCGTGCCGAGCTGATTATTTTGATATACTTGAATGTTGATATTCGTAACTTTTAAGAATTTCAAAATTAACATGGGACTATTAGACTATTAGGACTATAAGAAGACTATTAGGAGAGGCAAACCCCCCGCTTTTAAAGACTCTTTTGTACAGGTTTAATTTTTTTCATATTAATTCTGTACGTTTTTCTACAATCCATGGTGGATGTAATTTAATAATTCCTGTACTCCTCGTACAGGAATTAAGAGAGGAACCCCCCCCCCCTTTTAAATCATTGTATAAAATAGAAAAAAAAAATAGATAGAATGACCGAAATGTTTCTTTTGCTCATAAGAAGCTAATATTCTGTTATCTCTCAAATGATAAGCTGTCCAGGTGTTATCAATTTTTTTTTGATGTTGTGAAAAAAAACCGCCCGTAAGGGACTTGAACCCTTGACCCAAGGATTAAAAGTCCCACGCTCTACCGACTGAGCTAATCACTTGCATGTGTGTAAATATAACTTCTCAATAACTTTTAAAAATTTCAAATTAACATGGGCTCTTATGGAGAGAAATGCGTAATTAAGTAGCTAATGCGTGGTTTCTGGAAAACAGGGAAGGAGTTATCGGATCGAGCTGAAATTTTGCGGATAAGCTCCTGGGCCGTAGGGGACCTTAACTTGTGAATTTCAGTCCGATCGGACAACGTTAAAAGGGGGGGGGGGGGTTGGGGGGTCGAAACTTTCGGGGGGTTAAGATTTTCCTACGAAACTTTCCAGGAAAATTACTCGGAGAATTCCGCATCGAATGAGTCTTCGTAAACCCAGATCTGATGTCGGATGTGACCTGTAGGCGTCTAGAAAAAAAAGAAAATGAATTTAAGTGGCTATGCGTGGTTTCTGGAAAACAGGGAAGGAGTTATCGGATCGAGCTGAAATTTCGCGGATAAGCTCCTGGGCCCTAGGGGACCTTAACTTGTGAATTTCAGCCCGATCGGACAACGTTAAAGGGGGGCTGGGGTTGACGGGTCGAAACTTTCGGCCATATTTTCCCCATGAAGGAAAAGTTGGAGGGGGATGAAATTTTGCAGGTTTCTTAGTTGGAGCTCGGGCTACGAAATGCATCCCTCCCATCCCTCTGCGACCACTGGAACCGAAGATCGCTTAACATTGTCGTGGGGCGCCTCTTTATAGAGGCACGAGTGTGCCTCCTTGATTCGTTATCACGAACTGTTTGATCAGGAAATGCGAGTAAAACTAATTTTATGTGTACACTAGAGTTGGAACACGATTGGTCTTGGTGGAACAATTTTATTAAGTTGAGAAACCATTGAATCAAGTGAATTGTGTACGATACCTGGGTTTTTATTTTGATAAATACAAAAAAACAAGTTTTTTCAACTGAAGTAAGGAGTGACATCAAAACTTAAAACGCACGGAAATTACTTCGTATATGAAAGAGGCTGCTTCCTCATCAACGCCCCGCTCTTTACGCTAAAGTTTTTTACTGTTTTAGAAAGAAGAATTGAGAGAAAGAGTCAAACTTTAGCGTAAAGAGCGGGGCGTTGATGAGGAAGCAGCCTCTTTCATATACGAAGTAATTTCTGTGCGTTTTAAGTTTTGATGTCACTCCTTACTTTCAGTTGAAAAAACTTGTTTTTTTGTATTTAATTTCTGAACGTTTTTGAATCAATGCATGTTTTGATTTTGGCTCTCCGCAGAGGAATAATCAAAACGAAATTTGAATATTTTTTTTTGGGGGGGGGGGGGCTAAATGGCTTTCTCATAATTTTGATCGAATGATTTTGAGAAAAAAAGAGCGGGGCGAAGCTTAGTTGCCCTCCGATTTTTTGGTTAATTAAAAAGGCAACTAGAACTTTTAATTTTTTACGAATCTTTTTATTGGTAAAAGATTTACGTAGCTTATAAATTAGCTTACGTAAAGAACTTTTGTATTCTCATGTTTTTATTACATATATGAGGGGATTCGCCCCATCGTCAGTACCTCGCTCTTTACACTAAAGCTTAAATTTTATCCCAATTCATTAAGAATGACCCCTGAATCACAAAAGCCGTAGAATAAATAGTTGAAATTACTAAAAATACTTTAGCGTAAAGAGCTAGGTATCATAAGGAGGTGAGCCCCTTATATGGGTAATAATTTCTGTTTGTTTTAAGTTTTATTGCTGTTCCTTACTTCAAGCTGAAAAAGCTTTTTCACATTTATTTATTTTTTTTTTAAATAATGCTAGTAAATCCCGCTCTCCCTTCATGGAAGTTTTCTTTTCCCATGACAAATTCTCGATGGAAAGTTCCCCCAGCATATCCCCCTCTTCTCAACCCCTCCCCCCAACCAAAAAAATCCTCCTGAAAACGCCTGTATACTTCCCAATAACCATTACTATATGTAAGCACAGGTCAAAGTTTGTAACTTGTTGCCCCTCCAACGGGGACTGTGGGGGAGTAAGTCGTCCCCAAGACATAGTTATAAGGTTTTTCGACTACGTTGAATAAAATGGCTATCTCAGAATTTTGATCCGTTGACTTTGGGAAAATAAGTAGCGTGGAGGGGCCTAGGTGCCCTCCAATTTTTTTGGTCACTTAAAAAGGGCACTAGAACTTTTCATTTCCGTTAGAATGAGCCCTCTTGCAACATTCTAGGACAACTGGGTCGATACGATCACCCCTGGGGAAAAAAAAAAAAAAAAAACATAAACACGCATCCGTGATCTGCCTTCTGGCAAAAAATGCAAAATTCCACATTTTTGTAGATAGGAGCTCGAAACTTCTACAATAGGGTTCTCTGATACGCTGAATCTGATGGTGTGATTTTCGTTAAGATTCTATGACTTTTAGGGGGTGTTTCCCCCTATTTTCTAAAATAACGCAAATTTTCTCAGGCTCGTAACTTTTGATGGGTAAGACTAAACTTGATGAAACTTATATATTTAAAACCAGCATTAAAATGCGATTCTTTTGATATAGCTACTGGTATCAAAATTCCATTTTTTAGAGTTTTGGTTACTATTGAGCCGGGTCGCTCCTTACTCCTTGTAATTATTTTGGAAACGACACAGCGTTTTAGTTGCTACTAAAGTGGCTAGAAGAGTTGGAATTATTTGTCGTTTAAAAAATTTCTTCCGAATAAAATTTTACTTCTTTTATATCATGCAATAGTTAGTCCTTATATCTTATATGGTTGTTTTGTATAGGCTAGTAATTTCTACTCTAATTACAAACGTGTCTAAATTTTACAAAATAGAGATGAGAGTAATTTGGTGAATATGTGAAAGTTTTTAATGATACAGAGACATGCTATAGAAAGTTAAATGTGATGAATGTCGTACAGCTCAGGGATTACCAGGCTGCAATTTTTGTATATCAGTGTGGGAATGATATATGCCTAGATATTTTTCCTCATTTTTATAAGAGTAATAATTTCTTACATGAGTATAGTACTAGAAATGTGGATAACTTTGTGATTGAGCATAGGCAGAGCACTCGGGCAGGATCCTTGATTTGCTATTTGGGACCAAGTGTTTGGAATGTGCTTCTGGCGAGAATTATGGCGTCTGCACTTCTACAGCAATTTAAGAAAAGATTAAAGCAGTATTTATTGGGAGGGGAGGATGAGAATACATATTTTATGTGCTTTATTTTTATTTATTGAATTTTTTGACGTGAGATTGATTTTTACATTT
Source organism: Artemia franciscana (assembly GCF_032884065.1). Classification (NCBI taxonomy): domain Eukaryota; kingdom Metazoa; phylum Arthropoda; class Branchiopoda; order Anostraca; family Artemiidae; genus Artemia; species Artemia franciscana. The sequence goes on along the minus strand of NC_088873.1, from coordinate 12,981,170 downwards.
ATTTTATGTGTTATTATTGTATATATACGCTTTTTGAGGTATTTAATAGCACTTATCGATATTGATTGTTGTAGCTGTTTGTCCTTAGAGCTTTATTTTTCTGGACGGCTACTTGTAAAATGATTAATTGTGTAGTGTTTTATTTGTTTAATAATGTTTAATTCAATTCAATTCAAATTTACGAGTATAACATATTCCGTTTATGGATTAAAATTCGGGAGCTTCTGAAGGATGTGAAAAATTATAGAATCAAGATCCAACTACCTCAAACATAAAACAAATTGCTAAATGAACCTTTCTATAAACTCTGGTTTGTGATTTAAGTTGATGGTAACCTTCAAGAAAGAGAAAATTGGGAAGAAGTTATAAGTTTTGTACAAAAGTGCAAAATTATAACCAAGAATAATAATTACAATTTACAAAATTTCAATAAAAGAGTTAATTTTAAGTAATAAACAATTCAATTTTTCAGTAATAAATTTTTCATAAAAGTTTTTAAATAAAAGTTTTGTGATCTACTTTTACTGCATTGTTAAAAAAAAACCCGGCTAAATAGAAAATTTTTGAAACATTTCATTATTAGGTGTCATTTCACGAATCAAAGAATAAAAATTACTTACAAAAATTGATTTGATATGAATTGCTTTAAAAAGTCTTAATTTGATTCCATAATGCATATAAATTTTATAAGCGTTGGCTTGTTCCGAAAAAAATGGAGAGAGAGAGAGGGGAGAGAGAGAGAGGGGTAGAGAGAGAGGGGAGAGAGAGGGGAGAGAGAGAGAGGGGAGAGAGAGAGAGGGAGAGAGGAGAGAGAGGGAGAGAGAGAGGGAGAGAGAGAGGGGAGAGAGAGAGAGGGAGAGAGAGAGAGAGGGGAGAGAGAGAGGGGAGAGGGAGAGAGGGAGAGAGAGAGAGGGAGAGAGAGAGGGGAGAGAGAGAGAGGGGAGAGAGAGAGAGGGAGAGAGAGAGAGGGAGAGAGAGAGAGAGAGAGAGAGAGAGAGAGGGGAGAGAGGGAGAGAGAGAGAGAGGGAGAGAGAGAGAGAGAGAGAGAGGGGAGAGAGAGAGAGGGGAGAGAGAGAGGGGAGAGAGAGAGAGAGAGAGGGGAGAGAGAGAGGAGAGAGAGAGAGGGGAGAGAGAGAGAGGGGAGAGAGAGAGGGGAGAGAGAGAGAGAGAGAGAGAGAGGGAGAGAGAGAGAGGGAGAGAGAGAGAGGGAGAGAGAGAGGAGAGAGAGAGGGAGAGAGAGAGAGAGAGAGAGAGAGAGAGAGAGAGAGAGGAGAGAGAGAGGGGGAGAGAGAGAGGGGAGAGAAAGAGAGAGGGAGAGAGAGAGAGAGGGGAGAGAGAGAGGGGAGAGAGAGAGGGGAGAGAGAGAGAGAGGGGAGAGAGAGAGGGGAGAGAGAGAGAGAGAGAGAGGAGAGGGGAGAGAGGAGAGAGAGAGAGGGGAGAGAGAGAGAGAGAGGGAGAGAGAGAGAGAGAGGGAGAGAGAGAGAGAGAGAGAGAGAGAGAGAGAGAGAGAGAGAGAGAGAGAGAGAGAGAGAGAGAGAGAGACAAAATGTCAATATCCTATTCATCCACTTTCTCTTAAAATCTTAATAAATAGGTTACATCAACTTTGCTTTCCTCTTTACTTCCTATTTACTTCTTCTTTACTTCTTTAACTTACTTGTAACATTATGTCCATGTAGTGTCATAGCAATATAAATTGGAGATGGCTTAAAAAGTGCCACTGACGGGTGGGGTTCACAACTTACGCAGGCGTGAACTCCATAAGCTCTGCGGTGGACATGCTGCAAGTCAGAATAGAAGCGATCATCGGCTTCTATGAGTATACCTGTCCAGTTTAAAAATCTTTCCAGATGTAGTGTTGTGGAGAATGTTACACCATCTAGTGCACCACATTCCAAGAAATTCCTCTGTCCTCTCTGGAATATGAAAATCTTTATGAGATCTATGTCGTTGAGGTATTAGGTTTAGACTAAACCTAGGAGGTCAACAGTTGCTTTTTCTTTATGATTTGACACAAAAAAGTTATAGGGGTCGATAAAATTAATAATATTAAAAATAAGTTAGAACCATTTGCCAAAAATATTTTGCGTTGTTGTGGAGAATATTACACCATTTAGTGCACCATGTTCCAAGGAAAGCCTCTGTCCTTTCTGGAACATGAAAATCCCTTTGAGACCTATCTCATAGAGGTATTAGGTTAAGACTCTAGACTTTGGAGTTCAACGGTTGCTTTTTCTTTTGGAGTGCTTTGAGATAAAAAAAAAAGTTTTAGGGGTCGATAAAGTTAATGATCTTAAAACTGAAATAGTATCACTGGCCAAAAATGTTGGGTAAAAGAAAAAAAAATTGAGTCCCTCTATCCTCACCTGTTGGTATAAATGATGCTCTTAAAAATGCGGGAGAGTTGAAGTATAATGGTTTTTTTTGTGTGTTGGCCACAAATACTTAACGCTGAGTTAAGACAGTTAGAGCTTCGATTTTCCATGGGTTTGTATTTGATTTTTGTGAGATATTATACTTGCTTTGAAAGTTTCAGAAGCAGTGACTACATGGTTATACCTTTAAGCCAAATAAATAAAAAAAACATTTTTTTTTATTGAAATTAAGGAGCAATATTAAGGCTTGCAGCGAACAGAAATTATTCTGCACTTGAGGGAGGCTGTCTCCTCCTCAACTCATCATTCTTTACGCTAAAGTTTAACTTTTTGTCAAAATTCTTTAAAAAAAACTACTGAAACTTGCTGAGACTCTGATCTCCTGCACCTGGGGGTGCATAGGGCAGGGACGGTTAACCTCCAACTTGGCCAATCTTTTACCAAAGACCAAAGTTCATTCAGTATGGTTCGGAGACTCGTCGCCTCTTTCTCCAGCAATCGAAAAGAAGAGCAAATCCAGGCTCTATTAAAGAGGAAACCTCCTAATTTCCTTCTCCGGTATTCCTGATTCACATGCATAGTGCAAATAAAAACGAACAACTTAGTAAAGAAAACACGAGATTTTTAATTGATCTAAGTACTTCTAATGCTAAAATGGAAGATACAGCTTTTCTAATACCCAGAAACACAGACATTTTACAGAATCTATCCAAGGGAAAATTTTACAGTGAGTTTGACATGGGTAGTGGATTTTTCCGAATATCTATTGACGAAAATTAAATGTTTAACATCAAATTGTCTACTTCGAAAACGCTATTGTTTAAGGATTCTATGCCAGTTTTGGGGTTTATAGTATCCAAAGATAAAATTCAACCCCAAGTATCGAAGTTCGATACAATTGAAAAACTTGAAAGATCAGAAAATATTTCGGAGCTTAGGTATCAACTTGGCTTATTTAACTATTATAGTTGTTTTCATTTCAATTTTCAAGATTTAATCGCCTCTTAGACTAAGCTATTAAAGAAGAATACAGAATGGAAATGGGGAGAAGAACAAGAATTTGCTTGGTTATACTTACTGGGAAAAATTACTAACAAGGACAGTGAAATCGTTGTTCATATGGCTGATTTGGAGAAAGATTTTAATCTGTTTGTGGATTCTTCCGAAAATAGTGTAGGGGTAGTTTTATGTCAGAAAAAGCCAGATGGAAGAATGGGAATTTTCTATTCCTTCAGCCGCGTTTTTTCTAAGTTTTTTTCTAAACAACTTTCAATTGTGAAAGAACTGTGTGGTCAATACGAGGTCATCAAAAGCTCGCAAAATTCAATATTACATATGGGGAAGGAAGTGCAATATTTTTATTAAGGCTAAAAATCTCGAGTATTTAAGAAAACACAGAGTAAGGTCTACTTATCAAGTAACAAGTAAGATGTACCGTATCTCCTTGTTAATGGATAGTCCATTGTATACTTATAAATATATTCCAGGGACTAGTTAGCAACAGCGAAACCCTTTCCTTTATTGATGATGAAGCAAAATTTTTGACAGTGGGGATTTTTAGTGGTCACAAAGTTGACTATTTAGGGTTGGCAGACGAGGAATTAATCAGGGGGCAACTATACGATCCTGATACAAAAATTATTGTTGATAGGTTCCAATCTGGTGTCTAAAGGTTCAGAAGGCCCTGAAAAAAACCTTGGCATCCGAATGAGCGCTCTATTAGTGGGAGATATAGTGTTCTCCACTTTATTGATCTCCCTCAAGAAGAGAAAAGTATCTTATTGAAGAATATAGCCCCATGGCTCATTTCCATTGCTGATGAACTTGTCTTAATCAACAGAGTCTTATATAGAATAGAATACATTTCAAGTGGTTCTTTTAGGTTGAGTCAAAATGTGCACACAGAAATAAACATTCAAGCAGTTTTACCTAAGAGCATGATTCCGGGTATATTAAAACTTTCTTCTGTACATTTAGCTTTAGTTATTCATGCATATTTTGAGCGGACTTTGTGGAAAGTTAGAAAATTCTGTATTTTTGAAAAAATCGGCTTCTACGATCAAAGAATTTGTTAACAATTGTGATCTTTGTCACCGAGCTAATATGAGAAAAATCAAAGCACCACTTGGGAAGAATATTGTCCCTGAAATGCAATTTTTGGTCTGGGCACTAGACTTGCTGGTCCCTTTCCGATTACAAACTCTGGGAATCGACACATTCTGGTCGGAAGGGACCTTTTTAGTAGTCTTTTAGTATTAAAGTGCATACCCGCTATGAATACAGAAAAAACTATAATGTCTCTCTGGGAAAATATTATTGCTTATTATGGTATGCCTGCGGCTGGTTTAAGCGATCATGGTTCAAATTTGACAATATAAAGATAAGGAAGATGTTTTCTGAAATTGATTTTAAGAAGATCTAAAGTAGCCGCTATAATCCACAGTGCAATGGAGTTAGCGAGAATAAAGTTAAAATATTGAATGGGTTCAGTGGAAAATCTTTAGCTGATTTACAATTCAATAAACCGACAAACGTAAGGTACTTTGATGGCTATGAATCTCATGTTACACTATTAATACAAAATATCTATGAAATTCAACAAAACTAGCTTAAATGAGGTTAAAATTCATTGGTCAAAATAGGCTATTCAATATAATAAAGATTCAAAAGAGACATTAATTGTCTCTGGAGATATTGTATATTTCCGTGATACAACTTAGATTGGTAGAAAATCCACCAATTATTCATTTCGTTGACCGTATGTGGTATTATCTGAAGTGCACAAAAATGTTTTCTATTTGGCATCTTTAAATCAAGGTGAATTAAGAAAAAGAATCGCAAATGCTAGGCTCCTTAAAACAGTCAACCACGAAATTTTTTTGAAGCATAATCCTCAATTTTCCAACATTTATGAGAAAGAGATGAACCAGTATAAAGAATAAATATCTAAAAAATGATCAAACAGTTCGTGGTAACGAACTGTAGTAAGGAGCGACCCGGCTCAATAGTAAACGAAACTCTAAAAAACGAAAACTAAAAGATATATCCAAAGAATCGAATTTTTATGCTGATTTTAAATATATAAGTTTCATCAAATTTAGTCTTTGTCATCAAAAGTTACGAGCCTGAGAAAATTTGCCTTATTTTGGAAAATAGGGGGTAACACCCCCTAAAAGTCATAGGATCTTAACGAAAATTACACCATCACATTCAGCATATCAGAGAACCCTATAGAAAAAATGCCAAGGTCCAATCTACAAAAATGTGGAATTTCGTATTTTTTGCCAGAAGACAAATCACGGGTGCGTGTTTATTTGTTTTTTGTTGTTTTTTTTTCCCAGGGGTCATCGTATCGACCAAGTGGTCCTAGAGTGTTGCAAGAGGGCTCATTCTAACGGAAATGAAAAGTTCTAGCGCCTTTTTTAAGTGACCAAAAAAATTGGAGGGCACCTAGGCCCCCTCCCACGCTCATTTTTTTCCCAAAGTCAACGGATCAAAATTTCGAGATAGCCATTTTGTTCCGCATAGTCGAAAACCATAACAACTATGTCTTTCGGGATGACTTACCCCCCACAGTCCCTGGGGGAGGGGCTGCAAGTTACAAACTTTGACCAATGTTTACATACAGTAATGGTTACTGGGAAGTGTACCAACGTTATCAGGGGTATTTTTTTGGTTTGGGTGTGGGGTTCAGGGGAGGGGGCTATATGGGAGGATCTTTCCTTGGAGGAGTATTTCATGGGGGAAGAGAAATTCAATGAAAAGGGCGCAGGACTTTCTAGCATTACTATAAAAAAAACAATGAAAATATAAACATGAAAAATATTTTCAATTGAAAGTAAGGAGAAGCATTAAAACTTAAAACGAACAGAGATTATTACGCATATGAAGGGTTCTAAAAATACTTTAGCATAAAGAGCGAGGTATTTAGGAGGAGATAAATACTTCGCTCTTTATGCTAAAAAATTTTTAAATAATTTCAACTATTTATTCTACGGCCTTTCTGATTCAGGGGTCATTCTTAAAGAATTGGGATAAAACGTAACGTAAGTTACGTAAGTTATGTACGTTTGTTACGTAAGTTAATTCTTAAGTTACGTTTTTTTTTTTACTAATAAAAACGTTCGTTAAAAATTAAAAGATCTAGTTGCCTTTTTGAGTAACCGAAAAATTGGAGGGCAACTAGACCTCCTTCCCCACCCCTTATTTCTCAAAATCGTATGATCAAAACTAAGAGAAAGCCATTTAGCCAAAAAAAGAATTAATATGCAAATTTCATTTTAGTAATTTATGTACGGAGAGCCAAAATCAGACATGCAATAATTCAAAAACTTTCAGAAATTAAATAAAAAAAAAACAAGTTTTTTTTTAATGAAAGTAAGGAGCGACATTAAAACTTAAAACGAACAGAAATTACTCCGTATATGAAAGGGGGTTTTCCTCCTCGACACCCCGCTCCTTGCGCTAAAGTTTGATTCTTTCTCGCAACTCTACCTTTTAAAACAATAAAAAACTTTAGCGCAAGGAGCAGGGTGTCGAGGAGGAAAAGCCCCTTTCCTATACGGAGTAATTTCTGTTCGTTTTAAGTTTTAATGTCGCTCCTTACTTTCATTTAAAAAAACTTGTTTTTTTTTATTTAATTATAAAGAAAAAACGATATGAACAAGACCCATTTAATATTGACAAATATTTAGTATCTAAGTTTGTGGCAGGGCAGTCTACTTTAAGTTTTCGACCGGGTCGTTTTAGCACGTATATTAATGGATTTGCAGATATTAATAAAAGGATAAATTAGTGTCTTGTGTGCACGTGGAACTGCCACATTACGTCACCTTATAATGATATTGTTCAGTTTATATATGAAAATGATTCTATTCAGTTGTTTACTTTATGAGAAACGTTTTTGGGTAGGGATAGGCTTCTCTCGTTCTATAGTTTTCCAGGGTATTGTTTGGAATGGAAAAACCGTTCAAAAATGGGCAGAGGCGGCCTGGAGTTTCCAATAAGGGACTCTCTACAGTATAAGGTGCGTGATGATCTTGAGGTTTGGCTAGAAGGTGAGTTTGAAAGTTTTTCTGTTGAAGTTAGATTTGAAAAAAAGAATTTTTTATTTTGTATTATTTATTGACCACCGAGTGCTATATTTGATCGTTTTATATCTGGTTTTGATGATTTAATGCTGAATGTAAGATATTCAGGTTTGGAATTTATGATAATGGGTGATTTTAATTATGATTTGAAAATACTAGCTGGTATGAATCTTGATTTTTTTAATTTCATGTCATCTCACGATCTATACCCTGTGGTCACAGTTCCTAAAGGATCACTAAGCATTCTGCGACCTTGCTTGACAACATATTTTTTCCGTCACGTCAAGTACAACTACATGTGCAGACGCTATAATTTCGCCTATCTCTGATCACCTGCCAGTCCTAGCTAGATTAGAACTTCGCATAAAAAAACAAGTACTGAAGCGTAATATACAGATTCGAGATCTGATGCCAGGGAACGTTAAAATGTTTTCAGAAGAGCTAGGTGCTGTAAATTGGGAGAGTATATTTAGGGAGAAAAACCCATCTTTGGCTTTTGAAAAGTTCAACACCACGCTGCTAGGTCTTTATGACTCGACATGCCCACTGAAAAGTATGAAAATAAGAAAAAAAGTAGCGAGAAAACCTTGGGTTGATGATGAGCTTTAGCGAATGATTGATATAAGAAATGCTTTGTATGCAGCACACATCAATGAACCAAATGAATTTAGTTCTGTGCAGTTTAAGGATCACCGTAATATAGTTAACTCTACAAGACGAAAGAAAGTGAGACACTTTTATGGCGAAGAATTTAAGAAAAATGTATCAAACCCGAAAGCCACTTGGAAAATTATTAATGAAGTGATCAGAGGTAGTCCTGCTCCACAACAGTGTAGCCTAAATGTTGGTGGCGAAATAGTTCGAGATCTTTACAAAGTATGTGGTTTGTTTGCTCATCATTTCTCGAAGATTGGTGAAACTGTTCAGAATGAAGCAGCAGTGAACAAGGAGTTGCTGATAGAAGAATCTACTTTTGAAGACCCAAGAGGTGAAGATTTTGAAATGAAATTAGAACCCTGCGATTCTGTAGAAATAGAGAAGATTGTTTTTCAATAGAATCAAACAGTGCTGGGACCGATGGCCTCAACCTACAAATTCTAAAATCAGTGCTACCGAACATTCTTCGAGTACTAGTATTTTTGATAAATCTGTCAATGGCAGAGGGTCAATTTCCCCATTCGCTGGAAATGGCCAAAGTCATCCCGCTTCCAAAGTCTGGGACTCTAAGTGACCTTTCAAATTGGACACCAATATCAATACTACCCATCATTTCAAAGCTATATGAAAAAATAGTGCACAAAAGACTATATGTGCATCTAACGAATTGTGGATTTCTGTATGAAATTTAATTTGGATTTAGAAAAAGACATTCAACTGTGCATGCCGCTTATATTCATTATATAATATAGCACGATAATATTCATTGATTTTAAGAAAGCTTTTGATACTGTTGATTTTGGATTTTTGTTGGATAGATTGTCGAAGTTAGGTATTAAGAATAAGTGTTTGAGATGGTTTTAGTCGTATTTGCGAGGTAGAGGTGTAAAAGTTGCAATAAATAATGAAGTTTCACTGGCTTACCCATTGAATTGCGGAGTGCCCCAAGGTTCTGTCCTAGGTCCTCTTTTATTTTTAATTTATGTATATAGTATGAGACTTTTTATCCCTGGTTACTTAACGTCTTTTGCTGGCGCCACTGATATAACTGTTATTGCCAAATTGTTGCCGGACTTGATAGACCGAGCAAACAGTGCTTTAAAGGGACTTCATAAGTTTGTTACACACAGTAAACTTGCTGTTAATGCTTCAAAAACAAATTATATGGTTTAGAAGGACTGGTGAGCCCCAAGATTTACCTTCGGATATTAAGTATAATAGTGTTTCTTTGAAACAAGTCCGAGAAACGCGTTACCTCGGGTTTCTTCTTGACTTCAAACTGAGTTGGAAGGCGCACATGGACCTAGTTTCCTGCAAAGTGTCAAGGGGAGTTGGAATGCTGTGGCGTCTAAGAAATATGCTTCCATTGAAAGTTTTAATGTCACTGTACCATACTTTAATAGCGTCGTATATGAATTATGGTTGTTTATTCTGGGTTAGTAACTTTCAGTCTAATTATAGGAGAGTTCAAGTGTAACAGAATAAGGCAATTAGAAATCTAGGAAATTATGATTTTGGAAGCGCTAGCACTGTGTCTATACATAAGAAGTTTGATATTTTGGATGTTGGAAAAATCAGAGACTTGCAGATTGGTATTTTAGTATATCAGTGTCTACATAATTTAGGGCCTGATATTTTAATGATTTTTTTTAGCTTGGGTTCTTCTTATCATGATTATGACACGCGAAATTCAAATAAACTTGTTCATGAATTTCGGAATACTTCCCGGTCGGCTCATGTCATCAGATACATGGGACCGTCTGTCTAGAATTCATTCCCATGGCATGTTAAGGAATCAGAAAGTCTGCCTTAGCTGAAACGTCGCCTCAAGGCCCATCTTCTGAACAATTAGTGATGTTGAGATGTTGAGTGTTTTAGATTGAGAGAAGGGTATCTCCCCCCATTTTGTTAAATTGATTTTTAGTTTTTGTTTTGTTTTGTTTAAGTTCTTTTATCTTACTATTTTTCTTTTTGGTGGTAAGAGAAATATTTTAAAGAAATGGATCGTATTTCATGTCAGCTATGCTTACTGACCATTGCGGCCTTTTTTTTTTTTGGCTGATGAATGAAAGTTTATAGTATTGTCTTTTGAATAAAATTACCTACCTACCTACCTATTTATTTATCTTCTTTTATATATTTATTAACCGGCAGAGTTTGATGTCTCCACGCCACTTAAACTCTTGTTAATTCTCCAGACTCTGTTTAAATACCTTAGAAACAAAATTATGGAAACTACAACAGAGAATTATGGCAAACCGGCCGCCCAGAACTCATTATGTTAAATATACACCTGAAGAGACTTGACTCAATCCACAAGCGTGCATTGAAAATTATTGGAAATGTGGACGACTATCTGTCCCTTGGTTCCCTTTACCGTCTGTCGTGCTCAGTTTTTGTTTTTAAATTTTTATCCGGTTTACTTCCATTCTCCCTTCCACAATCTGTTTCGGTTGATATCTGAACAACATAATCGAAACACGCGCTCTCCTTTGACCTTCATGTGAGACGAACTCCAACAGTACGTTCAGATTTTCCCCCGGATGTAGCATGTGCTAAAGTGTGGAACATGTTTCCAAAAAAGCTGAGATGTAGGAGCTCCCTCGGGTCTTTCAAAAATAATTGAAATAAATATTTAGTTAAAGGTCAATAAGTGAATAAGAGAAAGATAAATTAAATTAGATGAAGTTTAGATTTTTTTTAGTATATTTAGGTGAGGTGGTTGTACATCCGGGGAGGGAGGGAGGAACTCTATGGTTAAGATTATATAATGAGGAGGCGTTTGGTTGTGTCGAAGAGTGAAGTAGGAGCCGTACTTCGTGTTAGTGAAGAATCTTTTATGTTTATGGGTTTCAACGTGAGTTTTGTCACAGAGCAGTGTACTTTTAAGTTTAGTTATTTCCTTTTTTTTTAATTAAACCCGATTGAACCTTGAGAAAAAAAAATACTGAAACAACTCTATATATTAAATATTTAATTGAAACATACCTGTATAGTAGTTTATCTCACTGAGACTGAGTTAATTATCTCCAAGTGTAGACAGAGAAACAGGTTTTACTCATATCAAGAACTTGAGTTTGGTCAAAATAACTAACAATTACCGTAAAAATTTAGTAAGGTAAGTTAATCATAATAGAATATATCAAAATATAATGAAAATTTAATACCTTAGAAACAAAATTGTGGAAACTACAACAGAGAATTATTGAAAGCAGGCCACCCAGAACTCGTTATATTAAATACCTAAACAACTTTATATATTAAACATTTAATTGAAATATACCTGTATATTAGTTTAACTCACCGAGACTAAGCTAATTATCTTCGAATGCACACAGAGAAACCGGTATTACTCATATCAAGAACTTGAGTGAGGTCAGAGTAACTAATAATTGCCGTAAAAATTCACACTCTGACCGCTGAAGGTCTTTATTCAGGCTCGTACACTTTAATTGATTTTATGACGTATGACTGATTAAAAACTAGAAAAATAGGTGAGTTAGCAAATAACATAAGATGCTAAAAGACCAGTCCAAACAGCTTAAAAGTATTGAAAAGGGACATAGTCCCAAAGCCCTCCCCCCTTTCTTTATCCTTGCCCGTCTCTAATTGTTTTTTCAAACAAGTATCCAAGTAACCAGACATATTCAAATTAGCTAAAGATGCTTTACTAATAAAATCATTACATACCTTTGGCACAAAAGTTTCTACTGCAATAAGGGCTTCAATCCAGGGAGCGTCTTTATCAAGCAGGAAACTTTGAAGCGAATTTATCGGCCTCACATGCTCAATTGTACGATCAGTTCGAGTGGTTAAATTATATTGCAACGCTGACGGATAGCAGAGTCTTCTTCCCTTTACATAATTGACAAGGCACTCATCATCCATATTAACTTTTTCTGCTACCATTTTCTCAAAAGATAAACACATGGTTATGTCCTGTGTTCTCTGAACTTTTAACAAATAAATAAATAAAATACCGCATGTAATAATAAAGTATAATGTCTTTACGTTCTTGGATATACTAAATTGTTTCAAACTAGTCGTTGTTTGTCTAAAATTCTGTGACATTTTACAACGTAGAATTAAGCAAAATCTAAGATAGCTTTGCCTATGCAAGATTGCATACAATAAAGATGCGTCACTGACCTTTCAAAATAGGCATACACTTCTACCGTAACACGTTTGATTTTGTATGAAATGGCCGGAGTATATGCCTAGACTGACAACTTTTCTATACTAAACCCATGAAGGCTCCGGGACCTGATGGTATAATGAATTGTACTATAAAGAAAAATATTAATGTTTTATCACCTACTTTGTTGAAGCTTTTTAATAGTTGCCTAAAGGCATCATATTTTCCTGTCCTTTGGAAACAAGCAAACATTATAGTAATTCTTAAAAAAGGGAAAACTAATGATGGTAACCCCGGTTCTTATCGCCCGATTAGCTTGTTGTCAAACATCGGAAGAATTTTTGAACGGATTATTATGAATAGATTAGATAAACTTAGTTTGGATAATTGTTGGGTTTCTAAAAGACAATTTGGGTTTTGCAAGGGTAAAAGTACAATAGATGCAGTTGACAATATGGTAAGCGTTATTGAGAAAAATAAGGAGGAAAAGAAATTCACACTTTGTCTTTTTTTTGACATTAAAGGAGCATTCGACAATGCATGGCATCCAGGTATTTTAAAAAAGCTCAAGGATAAGAAATGCCCAATTCAATTGTTAAGATTAGTGAAAAGTTTTTTATCAGATAGGACGGTATCATATGGAAAAGATGTATCCCGGAAGTTGGAAAAGTCTTGTCCGCAAGGATCAATTTTGTCTCCTTTTTTATGGTTAATCAACATAAATGACCTTTTAGAAATGGATTTTGGTGAAAATTGTACGATTCAGGCATATGTTGACAATGTCACTGTAATTTTAACAGGTAAAAATATTCTGTTTTTAGAAAATTTGGCGGAAAAACTATTTCAGAAGTTTGAAGTGTGGGCTGCAGAAAACAAACTTACTTTCGACCAACGTAAAACAGAAACTGTATTGTTCACAAACAAACACAAAGTTCCTGTTGTAAATCTTTTTTTTGGAGGAGAAAAAATTAATATACAACAAAAAGTCCGTTACTTAGGAATTATTTTAGATAGGAAACTTTTATGGACTGATCATGTCTCTTCCCGAGTTACCGCTGCTAAGCAGTATTCGACGAGACTCCTTTGTGCAGCGAAGATGACATGGGGTCTCAAACCACAAGCTTTAAGAAAATTATATAAATCAGTTATAGAAAGTACAGTTTTGTATGGGGTATCAGTTTGGTTTTCAGCTCTTAGAAAGAAAAATATTTTACAAATGCTACAGTCTGCTCAAAGAACTTCAATGATAATAATCTCAAAATCTTTCCGTTCTGCCCAAAATGACGTAATTACGGCCATTGCTGGGGTATTGCCAATTTCTTTCCGAGCGACTGAGCTAGCGACATTGCGCTATGCGAAAAAAGGCTGTCCAAGTCACTGGCCAAATTTCACTTCTCCTGAATTCCCCCTTTCTAAACGCTCATCCAATCATAGTACTTTCACTGATGAATCATTAGTAGATATCTTAGGCCTTTCGACAGTATGAGAAATCCATACTTCAACTTTTCATATTAATAGAAAGGCATTGAAAAATATACTTTACGGACGATGGTATGAAGAATTTAAGAATAAAGTTAGTTCTTGGTCAATTCGCTTTTTTGCTTCAACAGAAGATTTATTAGCTGTTTGCAAAGTTCAGCCCTCCTACCATCTAACGCAGATTATTACGGGTCATTGCAGGCTAAATTTCTTTCTTCACCGAATAAACAAAATTGATACGGAGTTGTGCCTTTGCGGTGTAAATGAAACTTGTTCCCATTTTCTTTTTGAGTGCCCTATTTTTGTTCGTGAACGTTTAGAATTAATATTTCACCTTAATAGTATCAATGTTCCTTTTCCGTTTAATCTTGATTTGGTTTTTAAATTTAGGAATGTTAGAAGTATTTTACTGAAATACATAAGAAAAACTAAACGTTTAGATTTGGGGTTATAATCTTATTTAAAAATATGCGGATTTTTTATGTCTGATAACGGAATTCAGTGTGTATTATTTAGTTTGTCTTTTTGTTTTTGTTTTCTCTTGTTTAGTTAGATTGTATGTACAAAATTATGTGTTTTGTAGTTTATTTTAGATGTTTAGTTTTGTTTCTTTGTTAGTCGTGTAATGCCGTAAGGCTAATTTTTTTTTCTTTTTCTTTTTCTTTTTGCCCATAGTGTTTAGCTTTAGAATAGAAAGTGAAATACTTTTTGTAAGTTGAATCACTATATAAATTCATTCATAGGTCTATTTACTTAACGCGTGTATAGCGGCATTCGAATACCCGTTTAAAAAGGTACCATATATATTTCAGCTCTGCGTTTAGACCATCCCGCAAATTCTTGCTTTTGCTTAAAACAAAGTTTTCTTAATTGAAGTAAAGAACAAAGTTGAAACTTGAAACGAATAAAAATTGTTAATTCGCAGATTCCGCAAGATATATTTAAAAAACTAGCTAAATAAAATACTTGTGATAATTTTCAACATCTAAAACTATTAACAAGAGCTAAGAGCTCATATGGCACTTGTGACGAGGCGAGAAGAGCTAAGAGCCAAGAAATCATATGGTATGAGCTCTAACAAAATTCTATGAATCAATAGACTGATTTAAAAAGGAAAATAAGAGACTTAATGCCAGTCAGGATTTAAAATAAGAGCTCTGAGTCACGATGTCCTTCTAAATATCAAAATTCATTAAGATCCTATCACCCACTCGTAAGTTATAAATACCAAATTTTTTCTAATTTTTCCTCTCCCTTTAGCCCCAGATGGTCGAATCTGGGAAAACGACTTTATCAAGTCAAATTGTGCAGCTCCCTGACACGCCTACCAATTTTAATCGTCCTAGCACATCCAGAAGCACCAAACTCGCCAAATCACTGAACCCCTCCCCCCAACTTCCCCAAAGAGAGCGAATCCAGTACGATTCTGTCAATCACGCATTAAGGACATTTGTTTATTCTATCCACCAAGCTTCATCCCGATTCCTCCACTCCAAGTGTTTTTTCCAAGATTTCCCCCTCCAACTCCCCCCAATGTCAAAAGATCTGGTTGGGATTTGAATTAAGAGCTCTGAGACATGAATTCCTTCTAAAAATCAAATTTCATTAAGATCCGATCATCTATTCGTAAGATAAAAATACCCCAATTTTCACGTTTTCCAAGAATTCCGGTTTCCCCTCCAACTCCCCCCAATGTCACAAGATCTAGTAGAAATTTAAAATTAGAACTTTAAAGCACAAGATCCATCTAAATATCAAATTTCATTAAGATCTGGTCACCCTTTCGTAAGTTACAAATACCTCAATTTTCAAAATTACCCCCCCCCCCCAATTCCACCAAAGAGAGTAGATCCGGTCCTGTTATGTCAGTCACGTATCTTAGACAGGTTTTTATTTTCCCCATCCAGTTTTATCCTGATCTCAGCGCTTTGAGTATTTTCTAAGATTTCCGGTCCCCCCAACTGCCCCCCTCCCCCCAATTACGCTTAATCCGGTTGAGATTTAAAATAAGAGATCTGAGTTACGAGGTCCTTCTAAATATGAAGTTTCATGAAGATCCAATCACTCCTTCATAAGTTAAAAATACGCCATTTTTTCTTATTTTTCAGAATTAGCAACAGAGTGGATCCGTTCCAATTATGTAAATCACGTATGTAAGACTTCTGCTCTTATTTTTCCCACCAAGTTTCATCCCAATCCCTCCAATCTAAGCGTTTTCCAAGTTTTAGGTTTCCCCTCCCAACTCCCCCCCAATGTCACCAGATCCGGTCGGGTTTAAAATAAGAGCTCTGAGACACGATATCCTTCTAAATATCAAATTTCATTGAGATCCGATCACCCGTTCGTAAGTTAAAAATACCTCATTTTTTCTAATTTTTCAGAATTATCCCCCCCCCAACTACCCCAAAGAGAGCGGATCCGTTCCGGTTATGTCAATCATGTATCTCGGATTTGTGCTTAATATTCCCACCAAGCTTCATCCCGATCCCTCCACTCTTAAGTTTTTTTCCAAGTTTTAGGTTTACCCCTCCCAATGTCACCAGATCTGGTCGGGATTTAAAATAAGAGCTCTAAGACACCATATCCTTCTAGATATCAAATTTCATTGAGATCCGATCACCCGTTCGTAAGTTAAAAATACCTCATTTTTTATTTTTCAGAATTACCCCCCCCCCCCCCAACCACCCCAAAAAGAGCAGATCTGTTCCGGTTATGTCAATCATGTATCTAGGACTTGTTCTTATTTTCCCACCAAGTTTCATCCCGATCCCTCCACTCTAAGTGTTTTCCAAGATTTTAGGTTTCCCCCTCCAACTCCCCCCAATGTCATCAGATCCGGTCGGGATTTAAAATAAGAGCTCTGAGACACAATATCATTCCAAACATCAAATTTCATTAAGATCCCATCACCCATTCATAAGTTAAAAATACTTCAATTTTTCTATTTTTCCGAATTAACCGGCCCCCACCCCAGATGGTCAAATTGGGAAAACGACTATTTCTAATTTAAGCTAGTCCCGTTCCTGATACGCCTGCCAAATTTCATCGTCCTAGCTTACCTGGAAGTGCCTAAAGTAACAAAACCGGGACCGATAGACCGACAGACAGACCGACAGACCGACAGAATTGGCGATTGCTATATGTCACTTGGTTAATACCAGGTGCCATAAAAACCATTGCTTTACTAAAAACAAGAAACGGTACCCAAAAAACTGGGGGTACTCTGTGTTGTTCAGAACACACTCGAGAAGTGAAGTTAGGTTACTCCTAATGAAATATGCCAAAACATGATGAAAACATTATACCTTAGTTTATATAATAATGTTATTTGGGCTATATATTTGCACACTAGGGAGGTTTTGGGGTAAAGTAACTCAGCGTAACTTTACTTAACCTTACTAACACCATAATTTGCAAAAATACAGCCCAAACTATGCAAGTCCAATGCATTCTGTCACCCGTTATTTTTTTGTTGCTATGAAACTAGTTTTTATAGATTTTATATTCAGCAAACCTCTCGAGTGTGTTCTGAATAATTACAGGAGTATCAACAGGATGTTTTCTTAGGAGAAAATAATTCCATAAGCAGCTTCAATAGTCCAATCATGAAATCGATAACTTTCATTGTACAAGAAATACGACTTTAAGAAACTCAATCATGCTCAGTTTCAGTAATAGTTTTTATTAGCTTTTTCCTTTATTATATTGTACACAGTAAATCTTACAAAAAGTCTTTGTTAAATATAGCTAATGAAACTAAAGAAGTCATCATGTTTATTTTTTTGTTAAAAGTGGGCATTATATATAGGTTTTATTTCTTTGATATATTTAACTTCCTCACATGTTACCTGTGAGTGCGTGTAACCCAGTCCCAATTCAACTCAACCCATTTATCTGAATCCTTGTTCAACTGCATCCTCGCTAAACACAAACGCTGTTTAACCCAAGCCCCCTGCAATTCAATCCTCTTTTAGTTCGATTCCCATTCAAGTCAACCCATTTCAACCCAACTCTCATGTAGCTCAACTCTCATTCAGCTCAATCCCCGTGCGCTCCAACCGTCATTTAACTCAATTCCGTATAACTCGACCATCATACAACCCAATCCCCATTTAACTAAACCCCCAGTTAACTCGACTCTCTTGTAACTCAACCCCCATTCAAATCAACCCCTGTTTTACTCAACTTAACCCTCTTTAACAAAAATCCTGTTCAAGTCAACCTAACTTGACTCACCTCCCATGTAACTCAACCCTCGGTCAATTTTATCCCCATGCAATTCAACCGTCATTCAACTCATATCCATTTGACCCAATTCCCGCACAACTATACCCCCCATATGTCTAAACTCCCCATTGACTCAATCTTCATGTAACTCAGCCTCTATTTGACTCAGCCCAAAAAAACAAGTTTTTTGAAATGAAAGTAAGGAACGACATTAAAACTTAAAACGAACAGAAATTACTCCGTATATGAAAGGGGCTTTTCCTCATCTACACCCCGCTCTTTACGCTAAAGTTTTTGATTGTTTTAATAAGTAGAGTTGCGAGAAAGAATCAAACTTGAGCGCAAGGAGCGGGGTGTCGAGGAGGAAAAGCCCCTTTGATATACGAAGTAATTTCTGTTCGTTTTAAGTTTTAATGTCGCTCCTTACTTTCAATTCAAAAAACCTGTTTTTTTTATTTAATTTCTGAAAGTTTTTGGATTAATGAATGTCTGATTTTGGCTCTCCGTACATAAATTATTAAAATGAAATTTGCATATTAATTCTTTTTTTTGGCTCAATGGCTTTCTCTTAGTTTTGATCAGACGACTTTGAGAAATAATGGCGGGGAAGGAGGCCTAGTTGCCCTCCAATTTTTCGGTTACTTAAAAAGGCAACTAGATCTTTTAATTTTTAACGAACGTTTTTATTAGTAAAAAATATACGTAACTTAAGAATTAACTTACGTAACAAACTTTTATATTCTTATATTTTTGATTATATATATGAGGGGGTTGGTCCTCTAGTTAATACCTCACTCTTCACACTAAATCTTGTTTTGTCCCAATTCTTTAAGAATGACCCCTGAATCAGAAAGGCCGTAGAATAAATAGTTGAAATTACTTAATTTTTTTTTAGCCTAAAGAGCGAAGTATTTATCTCCTCCTAAATACCTCGCTCTTTATGCTAAAGTATTTTTAGAACCCCTCATATGCGTAATAATCTCTGTTCGTTTTGAGTTTTAATGCTTCTCCTTACTTTCAATTGAAAAAACGTTTTCGTGTTTATATTTTCATTTTTTTTTTTTTTAATAGTAATGCTAGAAAATCCTACGCCCTTTTCATTGAATTTCTCTTCCCCCATGAAATATTCCTCCAAGGAAAGATCCTCCCATATAGCCCCCTCCCCTGAACCCCACACCCAAACCAAAAAAATCCCCGTGATAACGTTGGTACACTTCCCAGTAACCATTACTGTATGTAAACATTGGTCAAAATATGTAAATTGCAGCCCCTCCTCCAGGGACTGTGGGGGGTAAGTCATCCCCAAAGACATAGTTGTTATGGTTTTCGACTATGTGGAACAAAATGGCTATCTCGAAATTTTGATCCGTTGACTTTGGGAAAAAGAAGAGCGTGGGAGGGGGCCTAGGTGCCCTCCAATTTTTTTGGTCTCTTAAAAAGGGCACTATAACTTTGCATTTCCGTTAGAATGAGCCCTCTTGCAACACTCCAGGACCACTTGGTCGATTCGATGACCCCTGGGAAAAAAAACAACAAAAAAACAAACAAACAAACAAACAAACAAATAAACACGCACCCGTGATTTGTCTTCTGGCAAAAAAATACGAAATCCCACATTTTTGTAGATTGGACCTTGAAATTTTTCCCCCAAGGTTCTCTGATACGCTGAATGCGATGGTGTGATTTTCGTTAAGATCCTATGACTTTAAGGGGTGTTACCCCCCTATTTTCCAAAATAAGGCAAATTTTCTCAGGCTCGTAACTTTTGATGACAAAGACTAAATTTGATGAAACTTATATATTTAAAATCAGCATAAAAATCCAATTCTTTTGGTACATCTTTTAGCATCGAAATTCTGTTTTTTAGAGTTTCGTTTACTATTGAGCCGGGTCGATCTTTACTTCAGTTCGTTACCACGAACTGTTTGACAAAGCTTTTTAAGGCTTTTGTGGTAAAAGTTTTGGTGGTAAATGTTCAATTAATTAACTAGCTGAAAGATAAACATACTATTTGATTCGCTATCCTACGCTCTTTCCAAATATTAATAAAAAAAATTCCACAAGACATGTTTTACAAAGAAAAGTAAAGAGCTCCATTAAGCCAAGAATGAGCAAAAATAAACTCAAATAATCTTTCAAGCGTAAAACTACCAGAAATCACTCTCAATAAATTCGTTTTGAGTTTCAATAAATGAAACTCAAAACGAACAGAAATTACAATAAACAGCCGAGCCAAACTCAAAACAAGCAAAAATTAACATTAGCACGGTTGTTAACCCCCACGCCTTCTCAAGACCAGAACACAGTTTGCGCTTTACTGAAAAAAAAAAACAAACAAACGACCGTGGATTGTCAGTTTAATTGACATATACTGACATTTCTTCCTTAAGGTTTTGATAATTCTTAATTTATGAAAGCAAAAAGGGTGAAAACATTTTAAACATATTTTGTTTTCAGTCACAACAAATGGCCATCTCGAAATTTTCATCAGATGCATTTTGGGAAAATACGAGAATCGAGGTGGGGTGTCCACCCTCCAATCACTCCGAATCTTAAAAAGGGAACTGTAAAATCTGATTTCCAGTCAAATGAGCCCATTCAGGAGTTTTTACAACCACCCTTTCTATATATACCTTATATACCCCAGGGCATAAGTTATAACCCTTGCCCTGAGGGCTGTGGGGGATGTCATCCTCAAAGACATAATTTCCGGACCTTTCAATTATGTTGGACAAAATGGCTATCTCAAAATTTTGATTGGATGTGTTTGGGAAAATAATGAGCATGGGAGAGGGCTTAGTTGCCCTCCAATCACTATTGACTATGAAAAAGGGCACTAGCCCTTTCAATTTCCAATTGAATGGGCTCTTTTTGAAGTTTCTACGACAGCAAATTTCTGTCTGATGTATTTTGAGAAAACACGAGGTGTGTGGGGGGGGGGTATTGACTCTCCAATTACTCCGAATCTCAAAAAGAGAACTAAAACTTCTAATTAGTAATCCAATGAGCCCCCTCTGAAGTTTATACGACAGCCCTTTCTATATAAACCTTAAATGCCCCCAGGGCATAACTTACGACCCTTGCTCCGAGGACTCTGGGAGGAGGGGATGTTGTCATCCTCAAAGACATAATTTCCGGATCTTTCAACTACGTTGAACAAATTGGCTATCTCAAAATTTTGATTGCACATGTTTGGGGAAATGGTGAGCGTGGGAGGGGAGTTAGTTGCCCTCCAATCACTTTCGTCTATCAGAATGGAGCCTAGCCCTTTCGGTTTCTGATCAAATGAGCCCTTTCCGAATTTTCAACTCCTTCGATACAAAGTGCCCTGGTCTAGACCAAAATAAATAAATAATAACAATACATTGTGCCCACATCGCTCTGTAGTTGGGCAGCGCTGTTTGCTGCCTATGATAATAATCGCCACCACGTAATCGCGTCCCAGCTCCCTTAATGTCTGAATTTAGCCCTAGATAATATACTAAATGTCACTGATAAAGTTGGTGTTTGTGTATTTTTTTAAAAATTAGCATTAATTGGCATTACTAATCAATTGTTGATCAGAAATAAGCACAAGAAATAAAACAACCAATAAATAATCGAAGTTTCGTGTATAGCTTAGTGCTATATTCTGGCATTAAGTCTATTGGGGCTGGGACACAATTGGAAAGTTAGCAATTATAATATTCAAAAAAAAAAAAAAACATTGAATGACGAAACAAATGATTATCTTTTAGACGATCGAATGTCTCTTTATCAATGCTTAATCAGTCATAAGCAGCGCAATAGCTCTTCCTGAGTAAAGAACGATGAGGGCACAATGTATTATTTATTCGTTTCTTTTTTTCTAAAACACTTCGTACGGAAGGAGATGCCGTAGAAACCTTGGAAGGGTTTGTTTCGAATGGATATTGAAATTTCTAGTGCCCTTTCTTAGAGTCAAAACTGCTTTGAGGGTGACCAGATCCCCTATTGCGCACCTTTTTCCCAGAAGACATTCAATCTAAATTGTTAGATGACCATCTTGGTTAGCATAGTTGAAAGGTCCAAAGACCATGTCTCTGGGGATACCATTCATCTTCCCCATGGCCTTAGGCAGTGGTCATATGTTATACAATTCGCACATTGTTTGCATATAGTAGTTATTACCGAGAACAGGGGTATGTTTGACCTTTTGTGTCCAAATAAGCTTTCAGGGAAATGCCGAGGAGAGCCTTGAACTAAATTAAAACACACTTCGCGCTTGCGGGTTGTCAAAAGGACGCATCTCAAGAATAGCTTAGAGTAATAAGTTGAAACTTTCAGGGAATGATGAGGGGGATAATCAATTGACCAAAAGGCAATATGTGCGCCTTACTGTCACTACTACTACTGCCACTACTACTAATTCTATGACACTAGTACTACTAAGGCTAAGAGTATAAGATTAAAAAAGTAAGAGAATATTGAGGAGAAAGCTGAACTAAATCTAGAACTCACTATATACGTGCATGTTGTCAAAAAGGCGTATCTCAGGAATGGCTTAGGTTATTAAGTTCGAACTTTCAAGAAATGAAAGTTTCAGAGAATGAAAATTGAAGGAAATGTTAAACAGGAAATTCAACTAAATCAAAACACACTATATGCATACACAATTGTCAAAAGGGCAGATTAGCAATATCTTAGGAACGGCTTAGCGCACTAAGTTGAAACTTCCAGGGTATTGTAAACTTCAACTACTCCTTTCTGGTGATGTCTGGGCTTACGTTGATATCATATAATATTGGTATGCGTGTAGCCGAATCTTTCAGAGCTGAGGATTCAGGTGGAAGGAGATACAAGAAGACTGTCTTTACTAGAAGCTATCCATTTATCCTACAAAGTTTATATACATGGTTTGAAAACAAAAACAAGAGAAAAACTTTACAGAAGTACTGCACGAGATGAACTACTTTTAACACTTCACAAATCCGTATATAAAATGATTTCCAAGGTCCCTAGAAACACATTATACTATATTATTTTATTTTATTTAAGGCACTTTACACCGACATGAAATTAGTTACGAGTAGAAATTTAAAGGGAAATAAATATCCATACATAATGTCATATTATCATAAATTCTATAAACCCGTGTCCAACTTATGGTTCTAGAATCCATATACATTGCAAGATAACATTGACCCACATTGCATCAAGATTGGGTGTCATGCTTCGTGTTTCAAGAATTACATTCAAAAGTTCACAGATTTTCTCTCCATTTTTTCACAGTTATTTTTACGGACATGAAATCAGTTACGAGTAGAAACTTAAAGGGAAATAAATATCCATACATAATGTCATATTATCGGTCACTTCACGGGTCTTTCAGGATTGATGCAAACCGTGGATTGCTTCAGATATTTTCTTATAGTTATTTTATGGTTCCAAAAGGAAATTTGTGTTCACTCATCACTTTCATGCGAATTTTAATAGAATAATTGCGAAGAAGGAAGAAACGAAAAATATAGCAGCCAGTATGATTTTAATATATTCAAGTTCAAGTTCCTTTTATTACCAATATACTTCCATTTTTAAAAATACATTTATAATATATTTATATTAAATATATTATAATGTTCAAAATATATTTATACTCTGCTCACTAATCCCCACCCAAGTACAACTGGTCTCCACACCACCTACTTAAAAAAAAAAAATACTTAAAAAAGAATCAATAAGCAAACAAACATCGAGGAACCAACACTCGCACCATCCATTTCTAAATAATTAATTTCTTTCTTAATAACTAATTCTAAATAATTTATCAATCTAAATAAATGATCAATATTATAATTTATTTCAATTTAATTTGATTTTTTTTATGGTAAATTTTTTTTAACTGTTTCTTGAAGGAGACTAGGGTACACGACCGTCGGATCTCAACAAAAATGGAATTCCAGGCACGCCCAACAGCAATTATCAGACCAAAGTCCGAGCGCACTGCAGGGGTGGATGGTAGTAGAACATCATCCTGGTTCCTAGTTTCATAAGGACTGACATTTCTAACAAGCTCAACTAGCAAGGAAAAACTTCATGGAAGGTTTCCACGGAAATACTGAAATGTATTCAAAGAGAGGTGTAGTAATATGAATATCTTTTTTCTTCAAAAGTTCAACAGAAATATGGGTGGTAGACTGCAGGACTTATGATGATTTAAGTTGGAGATTATGTAAAGGTGTAAGTAAAGATGAAAATATACACAACCAGACTGACGAGGAGTAACATAATAAGGGTAAGTAAGAGAAAAGTATAATAGACGAAGGATAGAGAAAGGAAAGACTCGCTTCAACTGTCGGATAATTCCTAGTCCTCGAGAAACCTATAACCTCATCGACTCAATATGCCGCTTGAAATATAGGTTTTCATCTAAAGGTACCCCAAGGAATCGAACAAACCTGCCAGCTGGGCAGAATATGGACCCCTAGATCTTTGAAGCCTTGTTACTGTAGGGTAGCTTTTGCCTATGACTTCTTCACGTCCAGGAAAGTCAGCAGACGCTTTAGCATACTTTTCAAATATTTTAGAAAAGACAGACAGAAGAGATATAGGCCTATAGTTCTCCGGGTCCTCCCGGTCACCTCCTTTAAATAGTGCTATCACTCGTGCCAACATGAGATACTGAGGGAATAATCCAATTGAATGACTGGTTAACCAAGTGGCACAGTGGTGTAATAATTGATTGAAAAATTTGTTTAATTAATCTGGCAGGAATTTGGTCGAATCCAGCTGAAGAATTTTTTTAATGATAAAATTATTATTATCAGTTTCTGCTCATTAATTGACTCAAGAATCATCGACTTTGCAAAAGATGGACCGAGGAACTGCATCCAAGATCTTGAACTTGAAGAAAGAAAAACACCTAACACTGTTTTTTTTTTCCGACCTCGGCAAAAAATTTGGTCATCTGATGTCGCACTTGGTTTTCATCCAAGAAAAGCTCATTCTGAACATAGGGGGCTTTCGGGGACTTGCCGATGGTTGTGCAACTTCCTTAATTACATCCCAAGTTTTCTCAATATTTGTGCCACAGCCCGCAAACCTTCGAATTTAGCTTTTCGAATCAGCGTTTTAAGTATGCTTCGGTATAATTTAAAAGCCTCTAATTTATCATCGATCGATCTATTCCTATACTCTTTCCAAAGGTTAAATCAGTGTTAATGTCATAGTGTTATGTACTGATTTTAACCTCTAATGGCTGACCTTTCTCACGGATTGACGTCACAGAAGAGTGAACGCCGAGCGAAGAGGACACTAGTATATAAGCAAATCGCAGTGGAACAGCTCATTACAAGTGCTGACCCAGACCTTAGGGATCTTCTTAGGTCAGAATGGTGAAAAATTGTAAAAACTTGTAATTTTTACAAAAACCGGAGGAACTTTTTCCAAACCATTCTGTGACTACGATGTATTTTTCATTCTCATACGGGAAGTAAGTGCTATGTCATTCTCCGATACATTGACACCCATATTTTGGTTGAACACACCAAGCAGGGTAGTTTTCAGACTCACTCCTGCTTTCTGCTTTATTCCTTGGATTACAAGACTGTCAAGCAGAGCATTCCGTTCCTACCCATCCAGCTTTAGTTCAAGTATTTTAATTCGCTCTTCCAGGTTTTCTATTTCAGTCCTAAAACTTTTAAGTGACTGTTGGATACCCTTAAACCTTGGATTATATTATGGCATTATAGCATCATCATATGCCGAAAGTATCTAGCGAATATGTATAACGCTGTAGTACTGCCGCATATTCTATATATCGCGCCATTTTGAAATTTATTAACTGACACCCAAAAACACAAGCTCCGGTCCCTTTATTTTAGGTTCGCTAAGTTCCTGCTGTGATGCCCCTTGTGGACGAGAAATACTTATATGATTGATAAACATAGGATTGCAGACCCCAGTATCGCGGTAAACCGGTTGATTTCTAATTTCCAGCCAAATGGAACCACCCCTGGCTTAAACATTTCTACAGTTCTTGATTGTGTATTTTTCCATGTTGTGTTTTAAATTTCTCTCCGTTTTTCTTCTTTTTTTTTTCTTTTTTTTTCATTGTACTCCGTTTTGTTCCATGTGAAAAATACGGGTAATAAGTATTTTATTTACTTACTTACTTAATATTGTTTGACTAGCCTGTCTAAGAGCGCTTCCGTTATCTTTACTTTCTCAGCTATCTTACGGCTAATATCACCATCAATCCTTTGCTTAGTTTCCGAAAGCTCTAGTTCGGTTGCAGTTATTTTTTTCTAATAGTGCAGATACGGGTGATTGCTCTTGGGTTTGAGTCGCATCAAGAGCAGCGAAACTTTTGGAAACAGTCTTATAGATTTCTGGCGATGTTTGGACTTCCTCAAATACTTTTTCTTACCCCCTTTGTAGTTTTCTTAGCGGTTTCGTCAGTATAAAGGATGCTTAGCTAGCTTCAAAGACTAGGTGTTCAGAATGCAATCCATAGCAAAACAACAGGTAGCTAGAGCCTTCTTTAACATCAGTACTAACTTTTAGGATCCTAGCTGGCCATCCCCGGAAATTTGCTAAAACCAATTAAAACTGCTTAAATTTGGCCATCATACAAATAAATTAAACCAAGGATTGATTAGATATACTTAATTTAAGTGGGACAGGCCCAAGGCAACAGTCACTATCACCATGTTGAAAGGTAAATGAAAGCTAGATAAACAGAGCAAAACTTATCTTTAAGTCAGGGCTGGCTCTCATGTGAACATCCAAATTTCAAGTCCAAATTCAGCCAAATTTCAGCCAAATTCAGTCAAATTCAGCCAAATTCAGTCCAAATTTCAGCTCATCTGCATCACACAGTTCTTACAATATATTTTAAGTATATCCAATTAATCTTTTAGATAATGCTAGAGAAAAATTCGTTCACAGAATAATTAATCACAGTGTTTTTACAATAAATAATAGTTGTCTTTATTGCGTAACTACTGAATGAAATTAGTTTCTAAATAATTTAAAATACAATTCTTTTTCAGAACTGGTTCAAAGCTTAATTGAATTTAAATTCAATTAAGCTAGATTTTCAAACTAGATTGGTCTTGACCGGACGAAGACTGTATTAAGACTGAATTGAAACTCGATAGTTCGAATTTCTCAGTAATTATAAATTTTTTCGTGGTCCTTAGAGAAACACTTCATAAATTGAAAAAATCGATAATTGGAATTTGTAAAGAGGGTATCTTGCCTAGCAATACACTATAAAATATTGATAAAATTTGAAAATAATAGTTTTTATTTATTTATTTCATTGATTTTATTAATAATTATGATAAGCCCTGACGCCACTCTACATAACTACATAACAATTGTACCACCCTACATAACTGCTTCAAAAAATGTGGGTTTGCTAAGAAAAAAGAAAACACTGCCTGGTAAAGTTGCAAGATTTAACAGAATACATCCCCCCCCCTTGGCACAGAGTGGAGACTTCTACCAAACTTTGGTGAGTATACCTTCAAGAATTTGGTGGACGATAAAATTACCGTCCATGGTGATGTAACCGATGCCAAATTGTTGACTTTCCAAGATGAGTATGAGGAGGATAAATAAGAAGACCCACCTATTCCATTAAAACAGAACTATTCATCAAAACCTTACGTTCTTACGCTATCAAAACAAAATCAAGCGATAATGACGTTACACGTCTCATTACCATTAAATAAATACTTAAAAAAAAATACTTTTCTTCAAAGTTCAAACACAAAAAATCACTGTTGTTTATTTTAGTAATTAAATAAAAAAGAAGTTTTTAAATAAATAAAAGAAACTTTAAATAAAAAAGAGCAGCGATCAACATTAAAACTTAAAACGAAAAGAAATTATTCCGTATATGAAAGTGGTTGTCAACTCCTCAACGTCCCGCTCTTTACGCTAGAGTTCGGCTCTTTCGCACAACTCTGCTTTTTAAAACAATAAAAAACTTTAGCGTAAAGAGCGAGGCGTTGAGTAGGGGACAACCCCTTTCATATACGGAATAATTTCTATTCGTTTTAAGTTTTAATGTTGTTCCTTACTTGCAGCTAAAAAAAAAAAACTTGTTTTGTTTATTTAATTTCTGAACGTTTTTGAATTAATACATGTTTTAATTTTGGCTCACCGCACATGAACAATTAAAACGCAATTTGCAGATTATTTTTTTTTTTGGCTAAATGGCCTTCTCATAGTTTTGATGGGACAGGGTGGGGGAGGAGGCACAGTTGCCCTCCAATTTTTGGTTACATAAAAGGGCGACTAGAACTTTTTCTTATGAACGTTTTATTAGTTATAAATATACGTAACTTACAAATGAACTTACGTAGCGAACTTCTATTTTGTAAATTTTTATTACGTACGTGAGGGGGTTAGCACCCTTGTCAATGCCTCGCTCTTTACACTAAAGCTAGAATTTTGTCCTAATTCTTTAAGAATGACCCCTGAATCACAAAGGCCGTAGAATGAATAGTTGAACTTACTAAAAATAGTTTATCGTAAGGAGCGAGGTATTGTGGAGGAGACAAACCACCGTATATACATAATAGTTTCTGTTCGTTTTAGACTTTAAGGTTACTGATTACTTCCAGCTGAAACAACTTTTTTTCATTTATTTTCTCATTGTTTTTTTTTAAATAAAGCTAGAAAATCCTAGGGCCCCTTCATGGAAATTCTCTTCCCTCATGATAAATTCCTCCATGGAAAGATATCCCCACGTAACCCCTTTCCCCTACCCTTCCCCCTCCCTCATAGTGAAAAAGTCCCCTTGAAAACGTATGTACACTTCCCAATAACCATTGCTACATCTAAACAATGGTCAAAGTTTGCGACTTGCAGCCCCTCCCCCGGGGACTCTAGGGATTAAGTCGCCCCGAAAGACATAATTATTAAGTTTTTCTACTATGCTTAACAAAATGGCTATCTCAAATTTTTGATCCGGTGACTTTGGGAAACAATGAGCGTGGTAGGGGGCCTAGGTGGCCTCCAATGTTTTCATCACTTAAAAATGGCAATAGAACTTTTAATTTCCGTTAGAATGAGTCCTCTTGCGACATTCTAAAACCACTGGGTCGATACGATCACCCGTGGGGAAAAAATAAACATGCATCCGTGATCTGTCTTCTGACAAAAAAAATACAAAATTCCACATTTTTGTAGATATGAGCATGTAGACAGGAACTTCTACATTAGGGTTCTCTGATACGCTGAATCTGATGGTGCGATTTTTGTTAAGGTTCAATGACTTTAAGGGAGTGTTTTCTCCTATTTTCTAAAATAAGGCAAATTTTCTCAGGCTCGTAACTTTTGATGGATAAGACTAAACTTGATATAACTTATATATTTAAAGTCAGCATAAAAATGCAATTCTTTTAATGTAGCTATTGGTATCCAAATTCCATTTTTTAAGGATTTGGTTACTATTGAGCCGGGTCGCTCCTTACTACAGTTCGTTACGACGAACTGTTTGAAATTAAATTCAAACGATCAGGCATTAAAACTTAAAACGAACAGAAATTACTCCGTATATTAAGGGGATTTTCCCTCCTCAACGCCCCGCTCTTTACGCTAAAGTTTGACTCTTTCTCTCAACTTTACTTTTTAAAACAGTAAAAAATTTTAGCGTAAAGAGCGGGGCATTAAGGATGGAAAATCTCTTTTAATATACGGAGTAATTTCTGTTCGTTTTACGTTTTATTGCTGCTCCTTACTTTCAGCTAAAAAACGTGTTTTTTTCGTTTTTGAATCAATACATTTTTTTATTTTGGTTGTCCAACAAAATGAATAATTAAAACGAAATTTGCATATTTTTTTTTTGCTAAATGGCTTTCTCTTAGTTTTGATCGGAAGATTTTGAGAAAAGAAGGGGTGGGGGAGGAGGCCTAGTTGCCCTCCAATCTTTTGGTTACTTAAAAAGGCAACTAGAACTTTTAATATTCTACGAACGTTTTTATTAGTAGAAAATATACGTAACTTACGTAACGAACTTCTATATTTGTATATTTTTATTACATAATATGAGGGGGTTTGCCCCCTCGTTAATACCTCGCTCTTCACAATAAAGCTTCAATTTTGTCCCAATTCTCTAAGAATGACCCCTGAATTACAAAGGCCGTAGAATAATTAGTTTAAATTACTGAAAATACTTTAGCGTAAAGAGCGAGGTATTTAGGAGGATATGAACCCCACATATGCCTAATAATTTCTGTTCGTTTTAAGTTTGAATGCTGCTCCTTACTTTCAGTTGAAAAAAACTTTTCCATATTTATTTTTCATTTTTTTAAATAGTGCTAGAATATCCTGCACCCATTTCTTGGAAATTATCTTCTCCCATCATAAATTCCTCCATGGAAAGATCCTTCCACGTAACCCCTTCCCCTCAGCTCCCCCCCTCATAACCGAAAAAGTCCCCCTGAAAACGTATGTACGCTTTCCAATAACCATTACTATACGTAAACACTGGTCAAATTTTGTAACTTGCAGCCCTCCCCCCTTGCAATGCGAGGGATTAGGTCGTCCCAAAAGGCATTGTTATCAGTTTTTTTACTATGCTGAACAAAATAGCTATCTCAAAATTTTTATCCGTTGACTTTGGGAAAAAATTGAGCAGGGAGGAGCCTAGGTGCCCTCCAATATTTTCAGTCACTTAGAAAGGGCACTAGAACTTTTAATTTTCGTTAGAATGAGCCCTTTCGCGACATTCTAGCACCACTGGGTCGATACGATTACCCCTGAGAAAAAAAAAGAAAAAAAGAAAACAAATAAAGACGCACCTGTGATCGGTCTTCTGGCAAAAAACGCGAAATTCCACATTTTTGTAGATAGGAGCTTGAAACTTCTACGATAGGGTTCTCCGATAAGTTGAATGCGATGGTGTGATTTTCGTTAAGATTATATGGCTTTTAGGGGGTGTTTCCCCGTATTTTCCAAAATAAGGCACATTTTCTCAGGCTCGTAACTTTTGATGGTAAGACTAAATTTGGTTAAACTTATATATTTAAAATCTTAAGTATCTTTAATATTCACACATTTCAGAGTATTAAAATGTTAGGTAAAGCAAAGCTTGATATAAATTTTGAGCCAAATCGGATGATGAGAGGATGAAGTCGAAATAATCATCTCGATTTTTGGCGATCATCACACAAAGAGAGAAAGAGAGCAAGTTAAGTAAAACGTGGTAAAATGAATTGTACAATTTAAGATAGGAGTCACTCCATCAAAGAAACAAGATCTAAGAGCTCATATGGCACTTGCGACGAGGCAAGAAGAGCTAAGACCCAAGAGATCATATGGTATGAGCTCTAGCAAATTTCTATGAATCAATAGATTGATTTAAAAGGAAAATAAGAGGCTTAATGCCGATCAGGATTTAACATAAAGCTCTGAGTCACGATGTCCTTTAAATATCAAAATTCATTAAGATCCGATCACCCACTCGTATGTTATAAATACTTAGTTTTTTCTAATTTTTCCTCTCCCTTTAGCCCCCCCCCCCATATGGTCGAATCTGGGAAAACGACTTTATCAAGTCAAGTCCAGAAGCACCAAACTCGCCAAATCACTGAACCCCTCCCCCCGACTCCCCCAAAGAGAGCGAATCCAGTACAGTTCCGTCAATCACGTTAAAGGACATTTGCTTATTCTATCCACCAAGCTTCATCCCAATTCCTCCACTCCAAGTGTTTTCCAAGATTTCCCCCTCCAACTCCCCCCAATGCCAAAACATCTGGTCGGGATTTGAAATAAGAGATCTGAGACATGAATTCCTTTTTCAGAAATAACCCCCCCCCCCCCAACTACCCCAAAGAAAGCGGATCCGTTCCGGTTATGTCAATCATGTATCTAGGACTTGTGCTTATTTTTCCCACCAAGTTTTATCCCGATCCCTAAACTCTAAGTGTTTTCCAAGTTTTAGGTTTCCCCCCTCCCAACTCTCCCCCCAATGTCACCAGATTTGTTCAGGGCTTAAAATAAGAGCTCTGAGACACGATATCCTTTTAAATATCAAATTTCTTTGAGATCCGATCACCCGTTCATAAATTAAAAATACCTCATGTTTTCTAAGTTTTCAGAATTAACCCCCGCCCCAACTACCCCAAAGAGAGCGGATCCGTTCCGGTTATGTCAATCATGTATCTAGGACTTGTGCTTATTTTTCCCACCAGGTTTCATCCCGATCCCTCCACTCGTTTCCAATCGTTTTCCAAGTTTTAGGTTTCCCCCCCCCCCAATGTCACCAGATCTATTAGGGATTTAGAATAAGAGCTCGGAGACATGATATCCTTCTAAATATCAAATTGCATTGAGGTCCGATCACCCGTTCGTAAGTTAAAAATACCTAATTTTTTCTAATTTTTCAGAATTAACCCCCCCAACTACCCCAAAGAGAGTGGATCCGTTCCAGTTATGTCAATCATGTATCTAGGACTTCTGCTTATTTTTCCCACCAAGTTTCATCCCGATCCCCCCACTCTAAGTGTTTTCCAAGATTTTAGGTTTCCCCCTCCCGACTTCCCCCTCCAATGTCACCAGATCCGGTCAGGATTTAAAATAAGAGCTCTGAGACACGATATCCTTCTAAATATCAAATTTCATTGAGATTCGATCGCCCGTTCGTAAGTTAAAAATACCTCATTTTTTCTAATTTTTCAGAATTAGCCCCCCTCCAAACTTCCCCAAAGAGAGTCGATCCATTCCAGTTATGTCAATCATGTATCTAGGGCTTGTGCTTATTTTTCCCACCAAGTTTCCTCCTGACCCCTCCACTCTAAGTGTTTTCCAAGTTTTAGGTTTCCCCCTCCCAACTCCCCCCCCAATGCCACCAGATCTGTTCGGGATTTAAAATAAGAGCTCTGAGACACGATATTCTTCTAAATATCAAATTTCAGTGAAATATGATCACCCGTTCGTAAGTCAAAAATACCTCATTTTTTCATTTTTTAGAATTAACCTCCCCCCAACTACCCCAAAGAGAGTGGATCCATTCCGGTTATGTCAATCATGTATCTAGGACTTGTGCTTATTTTTACCACCAAGTTTCATCCCAATCCCTCCACTCTAAGTGTTTTCCAAGGTTCTATATTTCCCCCTCCCGACTCCCCCCCAATGTCACCAGATCCGATCGGGATTTAAAATAACAGCTCTGGGACACGATATCCCTCCAAACATCAAATTTCTTTGAGATCTGATCAACCGTTGGTAAGTTAAAAATACTTCTATTTTTCTATTTTTTCCGAATTAACGGCCCCCCCCCCTACACCCCCCCCCCCCAGATGGTCAAATCGGGAAAACGATTTTTGATTGAATCTGGTCCAGTCCCTGATACGCCTGCCAAATTTTATCGTCCTAGCTTGCCTGGAAGTGCCTAAAGCAGCAAAACTGGGACCGACAGACCGACAGAATTTGCGATTGCTATATGTCTCTTGGTTAATACCAAGTGCCATAAAAAAAGGATAGACTACTTTGCAAACCAATTTTTTCGTTGTCATTGTTTTTAATATACTCCATGTACGCTTGTGATTAAGAAATTGGATACAAGTGTTTCTGTGCATTATGTACACAAATGTGTTATGTATTTTCATTAAACTAATTGTTTTTTTGAAATTCTTCCTTTTTTCCTCCCAGATTATTTAAACTCCTGTTGTTTGGTTTCCATCCCTGTTTCTTTTCTTTTTTTCAGAAAATTACCTGTTTTCCTTTCAGTAGTTACATTGACTAAAACCTGAATCTAAACTTAAAAGTAACACATGCAATTTTACACAGTAAAATTAAAAGTAGTTATGTATTATATCAGAATAATTTAGTACGGCAATCAGAGTTGTTTATTAATAATACCCTGTGATAATCGTATCCTAGGAAATTTAGAATTCTAGCGTTTAGTTTACCCAACAATAGTATTATATAGAAAACTATGGCTTAATCCAGTCGCTGCCAAAATTTTAAGCGACTGTTTTACTTTACAGCAGAAAAACCATAGTATGAGTTATCTAGCAGAGTAAGAAAATAAAACATGTTTTTGTCTAGATCACACAGTTGATCATTGTATCTAAATATACATTTCTAATTTATGTTAACTAACTGGCAATTTGTTTGAATCAGAAAAACATAGTTCAATTTTAAGGGTGGCAATTTGTTTTGTCATCCAAAATTTTTTTTATTTTAGGTTTTTGGGTTGTTCGTCACTCATGTTCTACATGTTCGTCACTCAACCGTTTTGTGCGCCCTTTTTTTAACGAATTTTATTTGGAAGACGAAATCTTAAAAAGACATGTTAAGGTGAACATTGCCTGGAACTGATGCTGGATATATTTGCTTAGGAATAAAAGGCCAATTATTTTCATTGCTTTAAGTGAGTGATTTTAAAGAAAATTCACTTTAAAAAACAATTGATATCACCTCCTTTGCATCGTTGTCTTCTTCAAATTGTTGAATAACACAAGTAGAGAATTCTATTCTAGTGATTGAATATTGGATGCGTGGATCATTAGTTTTGTATTTTTTTTTTTTTTTTGTGAGTCATATGTTCAACATGAGTAGCCCAAATAAGATTAGACATCCAAAGCACTTTGTCTGAAAATCCGTCGCTAGCTTCAACAAAGTTTCGTGTAATCTACCAGTAGCTTGCGATTAATAGTTTTGTGATTTCTGGCCCAATCTATACGCACATTTCTAAGCATAAGAAATAAGTTTCTGACCGAGTGTGTGTACAGTCTGGTTTGAAAAAAATAAATAAATGGAAAGAACACTTATCTCTCTAAAAAGAACACGGATGCACCGCATGCACGGAGAGGTGTAGCATAAATGGGAGACAGTAACAACGGCAATCAAAGGGGTAAAATTAACCTTGACTGGGCTGCCCACTTAATTGGACAATCTGTCTTGGCTTTTTTCTACAATTGGCCATGACTTTGACTTTTCCCACAACTATTCCCTTTTTTTAAATTCAAACAACATTATTCTACTTCCAATGTGCAAACACATGCATTTAGTCAAAAAAAAATTAGCTTAGGCAATATGGGTATAAATTAATCGTATAAAATCGTATAAAAAATAATACTTGAAAAATAAAAATAAATATTTTACAACTAGATATGCGATGCCTATACCTAGTCCAAAAAACTTATGACTTGCTCGACTTAAGTCCCATCCGTTCTTGGAAGTCATTTTGGGGCCTCTTTTTTCACTATTCTTTGGTGACTTGGAGTGCCTACTGAGTCAAATTCTCAGTACACACCTCCTCCAGGCTACTGAGAGCGTCCAAAGGTGGTGGATATAGGAACTCCCTACAGATATGTAGGGTACCTCCATTGAATAGGAGCCGCAGACCAAGGGGGGATCTAGCCCCTGGGGTCCATAATTGAAACTAGGTCACCCTCACCTAGGGGTCATAAATAAAGGTGAAGGAGGAGGAAGGGCCTTCTGATGTTGACCGACCTGGACTCGCCAGCGTGTGGAAACGTACCCTCAGCTGCGAACCTTCTCCCAACGATGGGTTAAATAGCATGGTACTGCTAGATGCCATCGGGGGAGGATCAACATCAGGAGAACAACTGCAAAAGAGCGGATAACCTGGACACGGACAACGACCCCTGTAAGTTGAAGGAGAGTAGTGGACTACCTCCGTCAATTAATCAGCCAAGAAACAGTGACAAATTGCATATGAGCAAAGATTGGACTGTAGTTTAAACTTGGTCAGATATTTATTAATGAAGAATTACCCTATCATCCATAAGCGGCAAAATAAAAATTGCCCGATTAATGTGGAATTGTAGAAATTCCACCCTTCACAGAAATTTTTCTCTTTACAAATAGAAAACTCTCTTCACAGCTCACTCTCCCAGGCAAAATCTTTTTTTTTTTGGCGTTTTACGGTCAAATCGGAAATCAAATCAACCAATGAAATTGAGAGAGATGTCTTTCTAAATATAGCATAGGTAAACAGGGCTTCCAATTGACTGATTGATTTGGTGTCTTGTTCTTATAATTCAAGATATAAATGCTGCTCTATTAAATTGCCATGACAAGTAACCTAAAAACTTGTCTACAGTTGGAGTTTCCAAGAAAACTGTGCTGAAAATCTAGAAAAATTAACAAGTAAGTCGCACGAAAACGGATTTTTTATGATACACCTCATCAAAGGTATTAGTTTATTTTTCCTTGTCTTCGGCATATTCCTCCGGAAGGCAAAAATGTATACACACTATAATTTTTGCATATAGTCCATCAGAGCTTGCTTAAGCTTTGAAACTACGGCTGTCGTTAGCGTTATCAGATAGGGTGCATTTACACCATTTGGGGTGTTTTTTTTAGGCTGTTGGGCATTGAACTCTTCGATTCAACATATTTTAAATTTTATTTTAATACCGATTTTACGCAATGTTTCTAAAAAAAAGTTATTTGGCACATTTACGCTTTGGTTGTAACACCATCATATACAAGGCATCTGTTATCATCACTGTATAGGAATGATTAGCCAAAATGATCTAGCACCGACTTATCTATTTGCTGCCTCTAAAACACCTGGCAGGCTACAATTGCGGCCAAAAGGAAAACACAAACAAACTTAAAAAAAACAGTTTTTTAATTAGGTCTAATAAAAATAGTACATTTGTATAGTATATCATTGACAATAGAATGCCTAACTTTTTGATTAATTTCAAGCGTAAATTAAAAAAAAAAGATAGAAAAGCTAAAAAAGCGCTCTGGTGAAGAAAAATTTGTTTCAGGAATTACGAAAACGCCATGATCATGTTTTTTTTTCTTTTACCTTTTATTTGTCCCGTCTATATTTCAAATGGGGCACTTCCATTAGTTATGAATGTTTATAAATGAGTCCTTTTATGATCCCTGAACTGAGTTTAACCGTTTATTTTGCAGTAGATTATCGTAGACTGATTTTAATACTTGCGAGATACAACCGGCCCAAGGCTGGCCATATTTTTTAACTGTCAAACGGAAATGGGTTGTTTTTGTAGGAAGGTTTAGGCTTGGTGCTGAACTGATTCCGCTTGAATTATTTTGGTTGAAAACTGTCCGCAAACCCCTTTTAGGAAGAATCACTACAAACACGAGTTTGACCGCTTCCCTTCTCCCTATTTCCGAGCCGTAGAAGTCTGAAGCACGTTACATCATTCGTGGTTTACTGAAAAAAATTTATACTACAAATATTTTCTTTTATATTTAAAACAATGAATAATGAAAATAAGAATTTGATTGAAGAAGAATCTTGAATCACAGAGCTTTCAGCAATTGATATCATTAATCAATTAATCAATCAAATTATTATCATATCATTATCAATCATATCATTTTCAAATAATCAATTTACTTTTATTAGTTTTCTCCAAACATTGCTCACAACACATTTAGTTTTTATTAAAACGCAAATTGAGCGACAGACGTTAGACTTCTACGATTAGAGGAAAGAAAAGGAGACTCCAGTGTGCAGACATTTTTTTGTCTGTTTTAAGATTGACTTGAATATTCAGTTTAACTTTTACCAGTTTTACGATTTATCTATTCATTTAAATCAGTACCTCTTATCTGTATCTTTGCTATGATTATTTGTTTAATTTCTGTTTCTTTTGAGTTTCCTTTATTCTTTAAGAGTAATTTCTGGTCGTTTTGAGTTTGATTTTATAGGGATTTATTTCTGCTGGTCTTAAGTTTAATATCAATCTTTACTTTTCTTTGAAAAATTTCAGTTTCGAAAGTTTTTTTTAACTAATCTAAAAAGGATGCAGAAAAAAATCAAATATCAATGGAATAATATTATGATTAACTAATGTACAGCATAAACTTATTCCTAGAAATCAGTTTTAGGAGTTAAGAAAGATTAATTTTCATTTCTTTTCCAGGCTATTTAGTAGATTATTGAGAAGTAGGGTATTTTCTGGAAAATTATAGAAGGTTTTTGCCAATATTCGAAAGCTTACTGCTCTGTTTAAAAATTCCCATAGCGTAGATTAGTTCCAAGTTTTTTATCTATTACTGTTTTCGAGTTACAAATCGGTAAATTTACAAATGACGAAAAATTTAAAATTAAAATACTAAAATACTAAAATTAAAATTAAAAAGAAAATTCAGTAAGAAAAAAAATTACTCAAAAAGATATTTACAGCATTAAAGTAAAAAATAGAAATTGCGAAAAACCTTCAAAAACCTTGACTTTTTAATCATCTCACTTTGGCAAAACCTTGTTTTCTAATGAAAAGTGCTGAAGAACGAAAAAATTTGATAATCACAAAATATGAAAAAAAAAAGGAGCAGTAAAACAATAGTTCAGGTTAACGAACTGTAAGTAAGGCTCAATTGTAACCGAAACTCTAAAAACCGAAATTTTAACACAAATGGATATATCGAAAGATTTGGGTTTTTATGTTGATTTCAAATATATAAGTTTTATTAAGTTTAGTCTTATCATTCAAACGTTACGAGCCTGAGAAAATTTGCTCGATTTCAGAAAAAGGAAGAAACATCCTTTAAAATTCATATAATCTTAATGAAAATCACACCTTCAGATTCAGCGTATCAGAAAACCCTACTGTAGAGGTTTCAAGCTCCTCTCTGCAAAAATGTGCAATTTTGTATTTATTGCGAGAAGAAAGGTCACGGATGCGTGTTTTTTTTCCAGGGGTGATCATATTGACCCAGTATTCCTAAAAAATCAGGAGAGGTCTCAGTCGAACGGATAATTAAAGTTCTAGTGTCCCTTCTTAAGTAACTATAAAATTGGGGGCCACTAGGGCCCTCCCAAGCCTCTTTTTCTCATAATCGTCCGATCGAAATTTTTAGATCACCATTTTGTTAAGCCTAGTTGAAAAGCCATATAGTTATGCCTTTGGAGATATTATGAGCCCCCAAAGCCCCCGGAGAAAAGTCTTTAAGTTACAAAATTTGTCATTGCTTACGTTTAGTATTTATTATTGGGAAGTATGCATACATTTTTCTGGTGAGAAAATGGGGTTAATTTTTTGCTACCGGGATTTTCCACGAAGATGTTTTTCCGTGGGGAGGGAAGTTTTCAGGGGTCAATTTTTCAGGGGAAATTTTACACTGGGGATTTTGCCAGAATTCCTATGCGAAATTCTTTTTAAGTATTACTTTCTCTTTGCCGACTCAGTTTTACGGATATGTTTAGGGTAGTTTTCCGGGGTAGATTTTCACCAAGATTGAATTGCTTAGAGAACAAACCCGTGGGGAGTAGAGATTTTTCCATGGCAGTATAGTCAAATTTCCTGATGTTATTTAAAAGCAATAAGAAATTAAATAAAAAACAAGTTTTTTTCCATCTGAAAGTAAGGTGCAACATTAAAATTTAAAATGAACAGAAATTATTACGTACACGAGGAGGGGGTTGCTCCTCCTCAAATCTTGCTCTTTACGCTAAAGTTGGAATTTTGTCCCGATTCTTTAAGAAAGACTCCTGAAACACTATATTCGTTTAATTAGAGCAATGACAAGCTTTTTTTTAAAGTACTAAGAAACTTTAGGGAAAAGGGCGAGGTGTTGAGAAGCACCCTCTTCATATACGTAATAGCTTCTGTTCGCTCTAAGTTTTAGTGTTGTTCCTTCTTTCAGTTAAAAAAAAAACTTGTTTTTAATTTAATAATACTCCAGAGACGGGGATTTTGAACTTCACTGTTATAAGAAAAAGAAGAAAATCTAATCAGACTAAAGTGGTTCAAAATCTTGAATTAAGGCAATCTTAACTTCGGATAAAGTATCAGGAAATTAAGGCAATTTCCTCATAAACTGAGGGCTGTTCTGGCTATAAATGTAGCTGATAATCAAGAAGCCCATCAGAAACATCTAGCTGAGTGACATCTAGCCAACTGGATTTATCGATAGTTATTTTATCTTCTGTTTGAGAACTTTATTTGTGACTTCAATATCGGGTCAGAACACATTCAATTTAGCACATTTTATGCCAGATCAACAAGCCGGAACATATTCAATTTAAGAAAAATGAATGAGAAGAAGGACAAACACAATAACGAAGTGAACCAAGCTGAATTGGCAACAAAAACAATGGCAAATTTATTTCTTATCTAAAGCATATTTAGTAATTTGAAAAGAATAGGACTTTTCAATTAAAAGGAATAATTTTTTTTTAAGACTCCCAAACTCTAGCAAGGGCACAGACTAAATATTATCAAAAGTTACACAAAAAAATAAATGTCTAATGAGATTGAAATTATGAAAAATGGAACTGTTTTGTTACAACCATGAAACACATTCTCGAGTGTTTACTTTAAAAACTCCAATTTTCTATATGCCACAACCTTCAGAACGGGATACGAGACTTGTGTCAACTTGAAGTGTTTGTAATTTGATCAAAAGCTTCCAGCTCTTCTTTCTTTATTTCCTCATCATTCTTTCCTATAATGATGTTGTAAGTGTCTCTTGCGTTCAAATTCTGTATCTTCACTTTATCTTCCTTACCCGTATAGTATTGACTTTTAATATAAATTTCATCCCCAGGATGTAGGCCCCCTTCAAACCTACCATAAAAAACATAGCCCTTTGAATTCAAGAAATCGTGAATTCTACGAATTTCCAACTTTGGCTTACCATACACTTCTATCATAAAAACGGCAATGTCAACTTTCTCAAATGGTATTGTCTTTAGGACATCGATTTCAACACCCTCTATATCTAATACAAATAAGTCTATTCTAGACATCTGAGCTGCAAGAAGAGCGGTATATATTGGCACGCATTGTATCTCCACAAGATGCTCTTTACTCTCGTTACGGTCTCCTATGATCTCATTTAGGACGTAGCCAGTACCAGGATTCACATCTAAAATGAAAGCAAATTTTTTTAGTATTATAGCACCTGTTCAATTCAGAGTGTCGCTTAGGGCTAAACTTACTAATTGATTTCTTTTTTCTTAGGATATCCCAAATACTTAGACAATCGGGTTGATAACATGCAACAGCTGATTTCATAATATGCAAGACCTCTTTTCCAGTTAATCTGCTATTAATGTCAAAAAAAATATATCCAAGCTCTAATAGAACGAAAAATTTGTAGTTTTATTTTTCAGATCCTAGAAATGAAAAAGAAATTCAAGTATTTTTATTAATCTGTTTAAGAGTTTCACTTTTTAGGAAAACTAAGATTACTAATGCATCTAATAGCGTTTCACTGCAACCCCAAGCCGCCGTGGGGTTTGGGTAACCTTAGGACAACGATCGAGCCCCAGCCCCAAGGCCAACACAGCTGCACACGCTGCTCTCCCCGAATCTGTTGAAGGCTTCACTCTGTATTCCTTCCACTAAGTCAGAATTTCCTTTAAATCCTTATGACCTCTTACCGCTCATTCAGGGATAATCTGCAGTAAATTTGCCCCTAGAAGGTTGCCAAGCAGCATAGTCTTTGGCAATCTGGGATCCTTCATCCATAAAATGTGGCCTAGCCATCTTAGCCTTTCTTTCATTATAGTCCTATAAAATCTAGAAAATCTATATAAGATTTATAGAAAAAGTACTAATACATTCGAATTTCCCTAACTTGAAATTCACGAGACCGTTACGGATAGTTCGACTTATGCCTGGTTCGATTTAAAGAGGTCATTCTACATAAAATTCGACTTATAAAGGAAACGAATTATAAATGTAAGCCAAATGAAAATTCAAGTTACAGAGGTACAAAGTTGCTAAATTTACTCCCTGCAGCCACTACAAAGTTAAGAATAACTCTGTTAGTGTATTTTAGACTTAACATATTAAGACTTGACTTTCAAATGTCAAAACTTTCAAATGTGAATAAAGGAAATAAGACACCTGAACATTAACAGAATCTGATAGAAAAATATGTTAAACAAAATTAATACATATCAAACTTTATACATTGCAACATGCATACCGGGGTTTCAAATAACAGATTCTGTTGAAAAAACTTCGAGATACAGAAGTAAACTTTGACCTGTGAATGTAAAGTGAAAATCAAATGAAAACTTAGCTACTGAATTTCGACTTATAAAGGTAATTTTCGGATCACTTTAACCTACAGAGGTAAAATATTACCGCAAAATTATTTCGAGTTATGGATGGTTTTTTCTTTAACTTGGTCAGATTTTTCCAAGGGCATTGGAAATAATTCGAGATATCGAGGAATATGAGTTATCGAGGTTCGTGTTATAGAGAGTAACGTAAAAAGTTGGGGTTCTGAGTATTGGATTTTTTGGGGCCTACTAGTGTTGAAATAAGGTCTTAACTACCCAAATTGCTTATAAAATTAGTATGTAGTTCACCTTAGAATTAGTTATGAGGTTACAGGCGTCGCCTGGAATTTTCAGTTTGCAGTTTTGCTTTGTGTCTTGCCCCTGTTGCTTTTCTGCGAGAACCTTTGCTTTTAACCTGACTTGTTTTCATGAACTTGTTCATCACAACAAAATCAAAGCAGGCAATGCCGTAAACAAACCAATGTTCAAATGGGAATAAATCCATTTATTTAGAGAGGGAAGACAGGTACAAAAGTCAAAATATTTCCATCACATATACAGCGATCGTCATTAGTAGAAACATTAAAGTACTAAAATTAAACCTAACATATTTGTACAAAACAAAATAATGAACTTCCGGTTCATTCACTAGATTTTTCTGAGAGAGGCTAATAACAAGGTTCATACAAGCTTCAGATGTAAATTTTCTTTTTTAATACTGCCTGAACGTAAAATAAACTTCCAATTAAGGTGGCAAAGTCTTCCTTGCCTTTTAATTGTAAAAGAAATGTTGAATTTATAGCTGTATGCTTAATTGGTCTCATCGTTGTATATGTGATCGAAATATCTAGATTTTCTTACCTGTTTTCACTGGCGAAATAAACGGACCTATCCCCATTTGAACATTTATTTGTTCGTCGTAGAATGGCAGTGTGGTCTGGGAAAAGAATACCTAATTTAAGGTATTACGTCGAAAAAGGTAATGCCGTGATAAAATTTCAGCCTTTTCATTTGTTATTTTGTCTTCAATATTTTTTTTTTTGGCTGCCCCAGAGCTTAATCAATACAGTAAAAATTGGTTTATAATATTTTCAAGCCCTTTGACCTGCACGCTCTTCTAGTCATTGATAGATTTCTTAGCTTTCAATTTCGAGTGTTCTTTTGTAAGCTATAAAAAAAAGTTGCAATTGAAAATAAGGAGCAATATTAAAACTTAACACGAACAGAAATTATTCCGTACGTGAGGAGGGCTTTTCACTCCTCAATGCCTCACTCTTTACGCTAAATGTTTTTTTAGTGCCTTAAAAAAGTTTCTAAATCCATTTATTTGACCCTTGTGTTTCAGCAGCTGTTCTTAAAAAGTTAGGACACAAAGTCAATCTTAAGCGTAAAGAGAGAGGGATTGAGGAAGGGGCAACCCCCCTCACATGTGGAATTATTTCTGTTTGTTTGATATTGCTCCTTGCTTTCAGTTGAAATAAACTGTTTTTTGTTCAATTTCTGATCGTCGAATCACACCAGGAAATCCTCCTTCCCCTCCATGGAAAATTACCCCTTGAAAGTGTCAAACCTCACGAAAAATTTCTCCCGTTGAGAATCTCCTCCTAGAACAATACAGTAACAAATATTATATGTAAACAATTGGCAAATTACATAACTTAAAGTCTTTCCATAGAGACTGTGGTGGGTCATATCTTCCCCAAGGACATAAATATTGGATCTTTTAACTATGCCTAACCAAATGACCATCTGAAAGTTTATGCATCACTTAAAGATGGCACTAGAGCTTTTATTTTCCACTTAAATGAACCCTCTCTCCATCTTCTATGACCATTGGTTCAATGTAATCACTCCTGAAAAAAAAGCCACAAAACAAACAACAAAATGAAAATGTATTAGTGGTCTTTCTTCTGGCAAAATATATAAATTTCTACATTTTTATAAACAGGAGCTTCAAATCTTTACAGTCGGATCTTCAGACATGCTGAATCTGATGGTGTGGTTTCCACTAAGATCACTTGACCTTTGCGACTGTTTCACCCCTTTTGCGAAAAAAAGGCAAAATTACTGAGGCTCGTAGCGCTTTGATGGGTAGCATTAAACTTAACGAACTTTACATACTTGGAATCAGCATAAAAAGCAAGTCAATTCTTTTGATGTATTAATCATCATGAAACTTAGTTTTTTGGCAGTTTCGGTTACTATTAAGCCAAATCATTCCATACCTAAAAGTCATTGCCACGAACTATTTGATACCTTGTTTCGCACCTCCTATAAAGAAGACATACAGCTCCTACAATATCTAGAATGTAACCGTAACTGTTGCCGTAACCGTAACACTGTTGCGGTAACCGTTACACTGTTGCTGCAAGTGTAATCTGCAACAAAGTTTTATCTACAAGCCAATCACCTTACTCTTTCTATTCGTTTATAACTAATTCGTTCGTAAAGTAACCAGCCCCTATATGATAAATTAAAAGAAAGTTTAAAATAAGGTATGTTTTTTTCTTTAGCTAATAGTATCTCTTTTTCTCCTTTGTTTTTCAATTTTTTCTGTCTTTTTCCTCTCACCCTCTCTCTCTCTTTAACCCGTTAGAGAAACATATTTTATAGGAAAAGAGAAAGTCTTTCGATTTGATTGCACAGGTGAACGTTTCCTGAGATA
Organism: Artemia franciscana; assembly: GCF_032884065.1. Classification (NCBI taxonomy): domain Eukaryota; kingdom Metazoa; phylum Arthropoda; class Branchiopoda; order Anostraca; family Artemiidae; genus Artemia; species Artemia franciscana. Next base: position 12,936,589 of record NC_088873.1, on the reverse strand, counting down.
TGGCACATATTAGATTATGGAGGTGTTGAAATTTTTCTGCTGATCAAGAAGCTTGCAAACGGGTATGTTGCCTGGAAATATCCTAAATTGGAACGAAACTGGATTTGAACTATTTTTACCAAATAATTACAGAAGGATGTAACTACAGCAAATACTTATGCTTCATATTAGACTGTGAGGTAATCCTAAAGGGGCAGCAATCACTGTGAAAACTTTAGTAGATAAAGGCTGAAGGATGAAAATAAAAAATAAACGCTATTAAAAATAAAATTCAACATAATTTAAAAAACGATCGAAAGTTAAATATATAGAATAAATTTAATCAAAGTAAGGAACTATATTAAAACTTAAAGGATCATAGATTGCTCCGTATACCAATGGGACTGCCCCTCCTCGACTTTCCACTATTTATACTAAAGTCTTATAGTGTTTTTAATATACTTTCATTAAAACTGAGACAACAGTTTGAACTTTAAGGTACAGAGCTGGGATTTCAGGAGGAGGTAGCCCCCTCATATGCGGAGTAATTGTTGCTCGTTATAGAATATTCTATTCAAGATAAAAACTCGGCCATACAAGGGTTGAGGTATAAAGTTCAGTTTAAATAGTTACAAATACATGAAAATGATTAGTATTATGAACGAGAATAATACTGCTGCGGTTCGTTCAATTCGATTCAATTTATTTCCAAAATGGGCAACACTTATAAAATAATTTAAAATAGTTCTAATCGTCCACTTAAAATCATTACACAATAACTGACTAGTAAAAATATAGCTAATGAACTAAAGCATCGAACAAGCCAAATTTTCTTTTTGATCGTCAAAACACAAATACTTGTACAATCCTTTGTCAACACTCATGATATAATTTGAAATAAATCTAATCGTCCACTTAAAATCAGTACACAATAACTGACTAGTCAAAATATAATATAACTAACGAACTAAAGCTGTAGCTGTTCTTGCTTACTAGCTGTAACATTAAAAAACTTGACAAACAAGGGAACAAGACTTTTCAAATATCGATTTCGAGACACATGAATAGGAAGTATACGAATTACATCTTCTGCCACTGCTCTTGTGGGTTTTTCTCGATGTGGTTTGAAATCAGGGGGCAGTATGGATCGATGGGATTTGCTGTTCAACACCTCTGTGCACCTCGGTTAAGGTAGGAACTGAAGTTAGTTGCTAGTTTTGTATTAAATCAAGCGTTAAGCAGGATTGTGTTCTATTCCCCTTTATATGGATCATTTTGATGACCTTGTCTTAAGGAGTACAGTAAGGGCAATGGGAGAGCACGGAATCAAATGGGAAGGAAAAACTCTACTGGAATTAAATTATGCTGATGATCAATGCATACTAGATGAAAGTGAGAGCCAATTGAATAAGCTTTAAGAGTTTTTGCGAGTTCAGGTGCTAGAATAGGTTTTAAAGTTAATGTTAAGAAGACTTAGTCACTAAGGCGAGGAATAGGTGAAGATGAAAAGGCGACGTTGAGTAACAAAAAGATCGATCAGGTTGATTGATTAATCATTTACCTTGGTAGTATCATTAATAAAGAAGGTAGAAGCAATGAAGATGTTAAAAGAAGTATAGCCAAGGCACAAGGCGTTTTTTCACAATTAAAACAAGTTTTGAAGAATAAGAAGATAAGTCTGCAAACCATCATTAGTATATTGGAAGGTACGGTGATGACTCTGGTCATATATGGCTCCAAAGCATGGGCGCTCCAAAAGCTGATTAAGATTTACTAGATGTTTTCCAGGAAAATTGCTTACGGATTGTTCTGGTTACCCGGCTGACTGATCGTATCCCGATTTTTAGGGCTCTAATGAAAGAAATATTGAAATGGTTAGGGCACGTTCTGCGGATAAAGGATGAAATAATTCCGAAGATTGTCCTTTTCAGCCAACCATCTAGGACTAAACGGAAAGCACGTCGTCCTCGTCTGGGGTGAGAGGATGCAAAAAAGAAAGATTTAAAGGAAATAGGAAATTCTAGGGAGGGTGTAAAGAGGGAGGCTCTTAATGGATTGGGATGGAGGAGCATTTGTAGCCTTGTTGGACTCAAGTGATTTGGTTCTACGGTGAGTTGGCTTTGAGGTGAGAGCAGATCACCCTAGAAAGGAGACGACTGCTCGACAAAGTCAATAACTATTTGTGTGTCTTTGCAGTCCCTCTGCTGCCTTAAAATACCAGACTCTTTGTGTTGGCCGCTTGTGTGATTACGAAACATCCGTCGGTTCTTGGATCAGAAGACTAACGTGAGCACATCCTGGATGTCCCACTACTCACTGAAGTCTCTTTACTTCCGTTACTCCTCTACCTCTACTCAATTCGGTTACCATTTTCAGATTTCTCATAAGTATTTGCTCTATGACCAAATCTATAGATAAAACGGCCCAAAACATGTCCAATCTTCTCACAACGTGCAAGCCCTTCTCAAAATATTGGAAAGTGTTGGGCGTGTATGTTCAGGGCTGTTCATCTGCTGTAGGCACAGCCTCGCCAACTTCGTCTAGTTGTTGTAACCAGCTGCTGCGAGGTAAGGGAACATGCCAGAAGCTGTTTACAAATTAAGTTTCGATTGACCAGTAGGTGCAGCTCAGAAGAGATTTCAAAGAATGGAAAACATGTCCATGTATTGTACCCACAGTTTCTCTGTTCGATTCTGATGACTACGCTCTGATTTAAGAACCAACAGAGAAGAATTGTCTTTCACGAGACTTGAAGACTGGGAGATATGTTCAAGAGAGGCTCGTCAATCAATTACTTTCTCATGTTGGTCTTTGATTTCACTAAGCTCAACCGCAAAGAAAGCAAGTTCTGTATTCAATTCAAGTTCAGCATCTGAATTTCCGTCTACATGTTCCTTTATAAGAATCTAGTGAACTGTTGCGTCTGCAATTGTAAGGGATCGCAGTGCTTGAGAAATAGCCTTACCACTTAGAAGACGAGTAATTGTATCGGAAGCGTACAAATTACTTTCAGCCCAGATCCATCCATCAAAGCTCAAATGGCACCGACAAAAGTCATGAGGGTGTAGAATCCTCCTAATCTAACCACCATTTTTGTAAAGCTACTTCCAGGTCCTTCTGCGGCAATAATCTGTAAGGAGTTCAACCACAGCGGCTGTTCAAGGGTTACGACCGAAGTAAATCCACACAGTTTACCCCAATGCACTATGATTGTAAACGTAGAAAGACACAATTCTCGTCCTTTGAAGGGAGATCGATCATTAGAAAAAAGATAATGTTGGCTTTACCGGGCTTTGCATGGTTCGACTGATTGCATGGTTCCACTTTAGCCTCGCCAGATGCTGCTTGAGATGCCACGACGTAAGCAAAAAAAAATCTAAGTTTCAAATCCTGTCTTCTTCGAATCCTGAATGAAGAAGATCATAAATAATTGTCAAAAGGACAGAATCGTTTGACTTTCTATGGACAATTCGGATTCTAGTAGCTGCGCTTATCCCCTTAGCGGTAAGCTCCCACCTAGGGATACTTTTCAAGGTGACTTTTAGCCCTGGGGTTACAGATGCAATTATACCCATACATGAAAGGTGTTTCTACCATCCAGAGTATATATGTTGCGATTAATACTGTTCACCACGTGTTGATAGACAGATAGATTTTTTTTTCCCAGGGGTGATCCTGATCAGGGTTTTTCCAAGGGGATATACAAATGTATATATATATATATATATATATATATATATATATATATATATATATATTACATAAAAAAAAACTAGTTTTTTTAACTGAAAGTAAGGAGCGACATTAAAACTTAAAACGAACAGAAATTACTCCGTATATGAAATAGATTGTTCCCTCCGCAATCCCTCGCTCTTTACGCTAAAGCTTTTAATTGTTTTAAAAAGCAGAATTGTGGCAAAGAGTCAAACTTTAGCGTAAAGAGCGAGGGATTGCGGAGGGAACAATCTATTTCATATACGGAGTAATTTCTGTTCGTTTTAAGTTTTAATGTCGCTCCTTACTTTCAGTTAAAAAAACTAGTTTTTTTTTATGTAATTTCTGAACGTTTTTGAATTAATGCATGTTTGATTTTGACTCTCCACACGTAAACTATTCAAATGAAATTTGCATATTAATTCCTTTTTTGGCTAAATGGCTTTCTCTTAGTTTTGATCATACGATTTTGAGAAATATGGGATGGGGAAGGAGGCCTAGTGTCCATGCAATTTTTCCGTTACATAAAAAGGCAACTATTAATTTTAATTTTAACGAATTTTTTTATTAGCAAAAAATATACGTAACTTTAGAATTAACTTACGTAACAAACTTTTATATTCTTTAATTATTATTATGTATATGAGGGGGTTTGTACCCTCGTTAATACCTCGTTCTTTACACTAAATCGTAAGTTTTGTCCCAATTCTTTAAGAATGACCCCTGAATCAGAAAGGCCGTAGAATAAATAGTTGAAATTACTAAAAATACTTTAGCATAAAGAGCGAGGTAATTATATCCTCCTAAATACCTCGCTCTTTATGCTAAAGTATTTTTAGAACCCCTCATATGCGTAATAATCTCTGTTCGTTTTAAGTTTCAATGCTGCTTCTTCCTTTCATTTGAAAAAACGTTTTCATGTTTATTTTTCATTGTTTTCTTATAGTAATGCTAGAGAATCCTGCGCCCTTTTCATTGAATTTTTCTTCCCCCATGACAGATTCCTCCAAGGATAGATCCTCCAACATAGCCCCCTCTCCTCAGCCCCACCCCCAAACAAAATAAAATCCCCCTAAAAACGTCTGTACACTTCCCAATAACCATTACTATATGTAAACACTGGTCAAAGTTTGTAACTTGCAGCCCCTCCCCCAGGGATTGTTGGGGAGTAAGTCATCCCCAAAGACATAGTTATTATGGTTTTCAACTATGCTGAACAAAATGGCTATCTCAAAATTTTGATCCGTTGACTTTGGGAAAAAAATGAGCGTGGGAGGGGGCCTAGATGCCCTCCAATTTTTTTGGTCACTTAAAAAGGGCACTAGAAATTTTCATTTCCGTTAGAATGAGCCCTCTTGCGACATTCTAGGACCACTTGGTCGATACGATGACCCCTGGGGAAAAGAAAAAAAAAAAAAAAAAAAAAAAAAAAAAAAAAAAAAAAAAAAAACAAATAAACACGCACCCGTGATTTGTCTTCTGGCAAAAAATACAAAATTCCACATTTTTGTAGATAGGAGCTTGAAACTTCTACAGTAGGGTTCTCTGATACGCTGAATCTGATGGTGTCATTTTCGTTAAGATCCTACGACTTTTAGGGGGTGTTTCCCCCTATTTTCCTAAATAGGGCAAATTTTCTTAGGCTCGTAACTTTTGATGGGTAAGACTAAACTTGATGAAACTTATATATTTAAAATCAGCATTAAAATGCGATTCTTTTGATGTAGCTATTGATATCAAAATTCAATTTTTTAGAGTTTTGGTTACTATTGAGCCGGGTCGCACCTTACTACAGTTCGTTACCACGAAGTGTTTGATATATATATATATATATATATATATATATATATATATATATATATATATATATATATATATATATATATATCCAGAAGACTATTAACGTGACACCCCTCACCTTCTTCTGCACTGGTATTCCAGATATATATATATATATATATATATATATACATTGGAAAGTAAGAGATCTGTAAGTTAGGAAATTTGCCTATTGTTTACTTTTAGTATTAGGTATAGAGAAGTATACAGAAATTTTTCGGGGTGAATATTCCATGAAAATTTTTGTACTGGAATGATTTAAGAGGATTCCTAGACAAAATTCTTGTTAATTGTCTCACATTACCTTTGCCAACTCAATCTTGCATGTGGAGATGTTCTGGGGGAATTATCCGGAGGCCATTTTCACGTCAATTGATTTCCAAAAGAAATCTTTACTGAAGGGGGTATTTCCTGAGTGATCGAAAAAACCGATTGGATATTAATTTTTTTCAAATGAAAGCTTGTTGAAGATAATTTTTCAGGCTGAATTGTCCGCAAGAAATTTGAAGGGGAGGGGGACTTAAAGTGAGGATAGAACTCTCTGGAGGAAATTTGACGGGGGGGGGGTGTACTTTAGTTTGGATGGAATTTCTAAGGAGGAATTTCCGGTGAGGGGAGAGGTATCTTTCATGGAGGCTGGATGTTTAATGTATAATAATAAAAGTACTTGAAAATCTCAAAAATTCAAGATTATGTTTACTAGTACTTACATTTTTCAGTTTTATAATTAAAAGAGTTTAGATATAGTTCTTAATTAAAGACAAAGACTTACTTGTGAACTTTTCTCCATCTTTCATCATTTTGTAATAAATTGGTGATGGTTTAAAAATGGCCATAGATGGATGTGGGGTACGACTAGCACAAACATGAACTCCGTATGCTTTTCGATTAGTATTCTTCAAGTCACGATAAAAGCGATCGTCAGCCTCGATGAGGATCCCTGTCCACTCTAAGAATCTTTCCAGGTGCAAAGTTGTGGAAAATATCACACCATCCAAGGCACCACATTCTAAGAAATGTCTTTGTCCTTTCTTGAAAACAATTATGAAACAACATTAGGTAAGAAATAAATTTACAAATTTACTAGAAATATTAGAAAATAATTTGAGAGAAAAATTTTTCGTCGGTTTTTTTAACTCTATGCAAAAGATTGTGCTAAAATACTGCCAGGTTTCTCTACTAGTTTGTTTATTAGTTTACTACTTCAGAGAAAAACAAAGAGACATGCGAATATTAAAGCTTTATAAATATAGCGAAAAAAAACAGTGGCAAGCCAGTACTGTTTTGCACAGTAGCAATTTGCTTCTATAGGAAACAAATTGCTAAGTATTATCATACTTTTAGACTTAGAGATGATGTAGATAAAGTTTTAAGAAGTAAACTGTGTGGTTTTACGAAGGGTAAATGACACGTCAACCAAATTTCCCTTCTTAGGTTAATAATGGAGAAATACGTCAGTAAACAAATGCCTTTAGTCCTCAGTTTTATAGATTATGAGCAAGCGTTTACTTCAGCTGTTAGAAGATCTTTAGGAAAGGTCCTATCTTTGTATGGTATGCCAGATTATGCTAGATTAACAATGGTATGCCAGATTAACAATGCATTAAGTTGATCTGTACCATGTACGACAATAACATGACTGTGGTTAAAGCAAGAAATGAGGTTAGTAGCTGGCTTCGTGTTAGATCAGGTGTTTTCTATTTGCATTTATATGGATCATTTTGATGGACTTTGTCCTGAAAAGCACAGCAAAGGCAATGAGAGAACCCGGAATTGAATGGGGAAGTAAAACGCTCCTAGTAGATTATTACGATACGATTTGCGAGTTCAGGGTGCTAGGCTTGAAAATTAATGTTAAGAAGACTAAGTCACTAAGGCTAGGAATAAGTGAAGATGAGCAGGTGACACTAGGTAACGAAAAGATTGACCAGGTTGGAAGCTTCAGTTACCTTGGTAGTATTATTAGCAAAGACAGTGGGTTCATTGAAGATATTAGAAGTAGAAAAGCTAGAACCCAGGACAGTTTCTCAAAGGCGAAAAGAACTTTGGAAGAATAGGAACATAAGTCTGCGAACCAAGATTAGAATATTAGAAGCAACAGTGATGACAGTGGTCAAGGATTGTGTTAAAACTCCAACAATCTGATAAACGAGGAGGATTTGCCAGCTTTTTTGCAGAGAAATTGTATGCGGATTGTTTTGGGTATCCGGCTGACTAACCTTATCTCAAACAATAAGTTGTACAAAAATGCTGTTCAATCCCGCTTTCTCGGCCTATAATGCAAGGTTGAAATGGCCAGAACATGTTGTCCGGATGACGGATTACAGATTGCCATATATTTTCCACGTAGACTAACCGCCCAGGGCCTAACTAGATACAGGTCATCACCGAATGGGGTGGGAGGTTGCCGTTGGATGACGGATGATAGGTTGCCATAGATTTTCCATGTCAGCCAACCGTCTAGGGCCCAATTATATACAGGTCGTCCGGTTGGGGGTTGATCTAAGGAAAGAGGTAAGGGAGATGGGAACTACCTGGGGATTGTAAAGAGGGAGGCTTTAAATAGATTGGAATGGAGGAGGAGCTTGCGTAGCTGTGTTGGCCTCATGCAACCTGGTGCTGCAGTGAGTTGTTATTAGTACTAGTGCAACCAAAATTAATATCAGGCTATTTATTTACCAGCTGTAAACCATTTATATTTAAGGTCTCTTTGTATGTATAGTAACAAGGAAAAATGTTCTTCCGAGAAGAAATAAAAAGAAAGTTTCTCGTTTGGTCGTACTACGACACTTAGTTATCTTATGTTTTTTTAATTTAAGCCCAAAGTGTCTTCAAACCTTTTGGGTCAACAGTACCATGGCTCTGTCTCCGACCCACTTTCTTTAACAGCACACACGCTCTGTTTACCATCCCAAGACACCTTGGGTCTGATCAATATTAAGATCTGATCAATAACCAAGCATCCTCAAAACATTTTGGTAAGCAGTAAATATTCTTCTTTCTCTGATCAACTCTGGTATAAAGTACATACGCGGGATCTTCCACCCTCTTTCATCAAAAATCCCACCTTTAACCCCTTTAGGGAAGTTTTGCGTGTGTTTGGCCTCTAAAACCTATTTTATCATCAGTTTTAACACTCCGTATTCCCCCTTTTGTAAACAGTTCATGGATACAAGCATTAGGGGCTGAGAGGACAGTATGAGTGTCCAACACCAAAACACACTATTGCCATGTTTCACAAACTATTTCGCCTTTACGATGTTTTTAAGATGCATGTCAAGATTACAGATTCTGCAGAGAAGGAAGAGGAGACCCCACAAAAAAGACCACCGGTGACGTTTCTAGTTGTTCCAAGATGACAGTCCTTTCTCCGGGAAAAGACGAGCCTCTTCATGAGGCAGGTTCTAGAAAAAAAAAACAAAGGAAGGAAAAGAGGCAGCAGCTCAATCCTCACAAGCAGGCCCGTGAAAGAGATAATCAAAGAACCAGCTAGGGAGTGAAAAGAAAAAAGAAGAAAGAAAACATACTAAGAAAAGCAAATGGCATTTGAAGAAAGTGAAGATACAAGAAATCAAGAAAAAGTTAAGAGATTGGACCACGGGCGAGACTCCTCAGAACTTAGCGAGGTGTCATCTGTCGAATATGGTGACAGTTCTAATGAACTGCCACATGTCGGAAGCAACGAAGAAGAAGAAGACTTTCAAGTAGCATTTTTGATTGTGTCCTTGTCAAGCTTTGATTTATGACCAGATTGTGTTGAGTTGTAGATAAGTAACCGAAGAAGTAGGGGAATAAATCACCATATAGGACATGAAAAAACTTACAGGAACTAAAATATGTAGGCTATCGGTTGGTCTTTGAAGCGTTTGAAAGCTTCATCAGGACTCGAGCAATACCCAAAAGAAAATTTTTTGTCCCAGTTATGGTCGGTCTCCCCTACCACATTAAGCCTATATTTTACAAATTACATTTGATTTTTCCCCAAAATAGTAAGCTCTCTAAGCTTCTTGATCGCAAATGCAAGGCAAAATTGTGAGCGAAAACATTCAAAATAAAAATATGCTTAGCAAATATTTTGCAAACTGTGGCTATGTCGGACGTTGTCAAAACCAAAGTCACGCAGGAATTTTCAGTTTTAATTACTAGAGAGCCCTAAGTAAGGTTAAGTATAAGCTGTTGGTTTTCTACTGAAGTTAAATGAAAGGAATTTTCTAACTTGCTGATAAAAAATAAAAGAAGGCCGAGATGTAAATATTGACATTCAAAACCAAAACAAGCCCAAGTTGACATTTCAAAATGGTGGAAATATCATAATGTTGTTGAAACCTGAGTTACATAAGGATAAAATCAAACAATAGGGCTCCAAGGTCCATGTCTTCTCCACTACCCTAAACCCAGCCTTCTCCTCGTAAAGACGTGTTTTCACAAATCTCCACTGACGACCTAAAAGATTAGTTAGGGAATGGTACTAAATAGTTAAATGTTACTCATTAAGCATGGTAAAGATTCCAGCATGAATGTACTGAATCGAAGGACACTATCTCTATGCCTCATAAAATTTATAGTCAGCTTGCTCATTACAAAACTATGGTTAGTATTTACCGTAAAAGTCCAAAATCAAAACAGATCAAATATATTTTCCTCAATGTCTGTACTAAGGAATTTTCAAGCCTACTGATTATAAATTTGAAGACTAAGTATAAAACTGTAATTTTAACGGGACGCTTGCCTGTAACAATGAGGACTAAGTTCTCCTTTTTTAAAAATAGAATATTGTAAAGAAGGCTAGATAGAATTTTTTTTTTTGCAGAATGGTTTATATGTTATAGATAGATAGATAGATAAAAAACTGTATTTTAAAGCCAAATATACAGCCATGAACACAGTACAATGACATAAACGAAAGGCACAAATAATATAAACTTTGATGTTATTTTTTGTCGGAATCAGGATTACGCCTGTATTTGGGTCTACGAAACTAGATGGCCCTGAAGCCCAACCTTACTCCTCTCATAACCTTACAAACATAAATATGTTGAAGCTCTTTTGACTTTAGACTATTCTGGGGCCATTATAAGATTGGTCTTGAATGATTAAATGACTTTTCCCCATTAAAACATGGTAAGTACATATATCTTACATAATATTTAATTATGTGACGTTTACTTTTCGATGTGTATACATTTGGGTCTTTAGGTCTTCGTACTGTAAAAGTTGGAGTGTCTACCCTCCTTTAACTCTGTCCCTGCGTCATAAGCATAGGCATCATTATTTTGACTCTCCATCATTCATGGAGCTGGGCCTCTCAAGACACCCTCCCCACCCAGCCACATTACATATGCAAATGTTTTGTACGTCTTTTTACCTCCTGAGGTAATTTTGGGAGGGGTCTTAAGTGGTCTGAGTAGTATCCCAAATTTAAAAAAAATCAGGCACATGTTTCTAAAAATAGGGTTAGTTTTCCACGTATGCTGAGTTTAATTTCTTAGGTTATTGAGTATAAATTATAGGCAGCGTTGCATCTTATTGAAATGAGAGTCATGAAAGCTTTTTTCTCCTCTAATTTAGTGAAAAACAACACCTCGGAGTGTATGAAGTATCTGCATCCGTTTATCCTTCAAGACAATTTTATAGCCACACTATAAAACCTCTATTTTTTCATGACTATGAGGTGTTTCAAATGAAAAGAAAACTAAAACCTAAAAATGTACCCAATTTATCTTTCTTTTTATTTTATTTAATTTCTTTCATGATATGATTTAGGTTTTCGGATTCCGACCAACATACTAATTCTTATGATGCGTTGAGTTGCTTATGCATATCCTTGTGACCATCTTGTCACCAACTTGTCAATCTATTAACTAATAAAGAAGAGAGCTCAATTTAGTCTACATGCGTATGTGTATCAGATTTGTTTCCCGTTAGGGAAAGGGGGCGGACAATTTGGTTTCGACACGGGGGAAGGTCAGTGGTAATGGGTGTCTACGTCCAAGCACTGCGCTAACAGTGCGCCTCCTAAGGGTATCAATACTGCAACTACCCTATTTTCTTTTGCATTAGGAGCCATTTGGAGTTACCAACCACCCGTATTTCAGGTTCAAGATTCCAGGTTCAAGTTATTGAGTTGTACTAAGAAACTTTTCATCGTATGACTTCGAAAGTTGATAATCTTTGCTGTTTTCATTGTCAAAGATTCCAAGTTCTAGCTCCAGTTTTAGGTTCCAACTTCAGTTCCAGGTTCCAAACTCCCACTCCAGACAGTTTTAGAAAAAAGAGAAGAACGTTAAAGCACAATTTACGAAAGTAAGTCATGCATTTTAAGTCTGCATGCACGTAGGAAATTTGTTAGAAGTGTTAGGCAACGATTTTGCTTTGTTTTTACAGCTTTGATTTAGTTAATTTGTTTTACTAATTTTCTTTTCTTTTGAAATATGTGCAATAACAATTTCAGATCCTGAGTATGATAGGGATACTACTTCATCCTTTTTCAATGAAATAAAAAGTTAAGGTTTAAAGGTCCCTTTGAATTTTGGACTATAACCCCACTTCATTTGTAAAATTTTTTACTACTGTGGGTAATTTAATGGCCAAAGATTCTTTGGTCCATGAAATATAATCCATGGACCAAAGAAAGTGCCATTATAAGAAGTAGCGTAAATCTGTATATATAAAAATAAGTTGTCTGTCTGTGTGTCTGTCAGGTGACGTCATGTTTCTGTGTCGACTGACGTCATGAAGTTAGTTGTCATCATTTTTGCTATGACGGTGACGTCATTAAAGATATTTAAGACATATATGTTCACGTAGAAATCTATTAATGTTTAAGTTTAAAATGACTGATGAACTTACAATGGCAAAAGCCGATGAAGATGCTCAAAGAGTCTATGCCAAAAAACTTGCTGCTGATAGAGAAAGTCAGAAAAGAAAGCGTGCCGAGGAATCAAAAGAACAGCAATGAAACAGGCTTGAGGCTGATAGAGAAAGAAAGAACAGAAAGCGTGCCGAGGAACTACCAGAGCAACGCGAAAGCAGACTTGCTGCTAAAAGAGAAAGTGAAAAAAGAAGGCGTGCCGAGGAATCACAAAAACAGCAAGAAATCAGGCTTGCTGCTGATAGAGAAAGTAAGAAAAGAAAGCGTGCCGAGGAATCACAAGAACAGCAAGAAATCAGGCTTGCTGCTGATAGAGAAAGTAAGAAAAGAAAGCGTGCCGAGGAATCAGAGCAACCTGAAAGTTATCGCCTGGCATTCAGGTACAGCCCAGTCGATGATTATAGCTTGAGTAGATGTGTTCAAATCGTGACAAATGTCTAAAATTTGTCCCTATTGCAAGGCCTTGAAATTCAATGGTGAAACAATGGGAATGTGTTGCGCCTCAGGAAAAGTTAAACTTCCTCTATTGGCTGCACCACCAGAGCCATTGAAGACTTTCCTTACTGGAACTACGTCAGAATCTAAGCGTTTTTTGTCACAAATCAGAAAATACAACTCATGTTTCCAAATGACGTCGTTTGGAGCCCAAATCGAAAATCCAGATCAATTTATGTCTACTTTCAAAGTAAAAGGGCAAATTTATCATAGAGCAGGGTCCCTTCTACCATTCTCAGGCGAGAATCATAAATCTTTACAATTGTACTTCATCAGTGATAGAAATTCTGAATTGAATGCACGTTGCGAAATTTCTCCCAACGTTGAAAGGACAATCGTTTCCCAATTGCAACATCTTTTCCACGAAAATAATAATTTAGTGCGTCTGTTCAAAACAGCCATCGATTTGATGCCTACTGATACGCATAAAATTGTTATTTCCGCTGACAAAACTCCTCCTGGCCAACATGTGCGTAGATACAATGCTCCAACTATTGACGAAGTGGCAATCGTTATGGTCGGTGATCAGTTTTTACCTCGAGATATTATTCTTCATAAGCGAAACGCTCAGTTGTTAAGAATTGCTGAAACTCATCGATGCTACGATGCCCTACAATATCCTATCATTTTTTGGGATGGAGCCGACGGCTATCACTTTAATATTAAATTGATGAATCCAGCCACTAACAAAGAAATGAATAAGAAATGCAGTGCAATGCATTATTATTCCTATAGACTAATGATTCGGCAGGATGAAGAAAATTATATTTTAAAATGCCGTGAATTGTTTCACCAATTTGTCGTTGATATGTATGCTAAAATTGAATCAGAACGTTTGCTATATATCCGCCTGAATCAGACCAAGCTCCGCTCTGAACAATACATTCATTTGCGAGATGCAGTTATAAATGACGGTAATACCACAAACGTTGGAAGATTAACAATTTTACCTTCGTCATATGCTGGCAGTCCCCGTCATATGCATGAATATGCTCAAGATGCTATTGCGTATTTTCGTCTCTATGGTCGTCCAGATTTATTTATTACACTTACATGTAATCAATCTTGGGACGAGATACTGCAGCTTTTACTTCAAGGACAATCGGCGGTTCATAGGCATGACATTACGGCCCGTGTCTTCCGGCAAAAGTTGAAATCACTGATAAACTACATAGTAAAACTTGAAGTGTTTGGGTCAGTGCGATGCTGGATGTACTCAGTGGAATGGTAAAATGGAGGTTTGCCACACGCACATATACTAATCTGGCTACATAAAAAAATTACTTCGAACGAAATTGATGATGTGATTTCCGCTGAAATCTATATATATATACAAATAAGTTGTCTGTCTGTGGATCTGTGGATCAGGTGACGTCATGTTTCTGTGTCGGCTGACGTCATGAAATTAGTTGTCGTCATTTTTGCTTTGACGGTGACGTCATTCAAGTTATATAAGACATATGTTCACGTAGAAATCTATTAATGTTTAAGTTTACAATGACTGATGAAGATGCTCAAAGAGTCTATGCCAAAAAACTTGCTGCTGATAGTTCCTCGGCACGCTTTCTTTTCTGACTTTCTCTATCAGCAGCAAGTTTTTTGGAACTGAGAGAAATCAGAGACTGGGACACCGGGACACAAATGACGACCGGGACACAGGGAATATAAATGACGACCGGGACACAGGGACATAACTACAAAGGGGACGCCGGGGTGCACAGGGGGATATATAAATGACGATGGCGACTCAGGGAATGGTCGATTAGCAATCACCATCAACAAAGCTCAAGGGCAATCATTAGAATCATGAGGTATAGATCTGAATACGGATTGTTTTCCCATTGACCATTATATGTTGCATGTTCAAGAGTCGGTAAACCTGACAATCTATTTATATGCACAGACAATGGGACAGCAAAGAATGTTGTATATTCGCAAGTTTTACGTAGTTAAAAACATATATATATATATATATATATATATCTATATTCACAGGTGGGACATAGGGACACAACTACAATGGCGCGTAACGACTTATGCGCGCGGGGGGGCTTGGGGGGGCGCGAAGCGCCCCCACCAACTAGGTGTTGGTGTTGGTACTAGGTGTGTACTAGGTACTAGGTGTTGTAGTACCTGATAAAAATGTCGATAAGGGGTTACATGATATTATTGTAAAAAATATGATACATGGACCTTGCGGTGCACTGAACGAAAATTCACCATGCATGGCCAAAGGAAGGTGCACAAAGCAATATCCTCGACTTTTAGTATCCAACACAATTACTGGCAATGATGGTTACCCACAATATAGAAGAAGATCTACTGAAGATGGCGGTAAAACAGCAATAATAAAGAAGCGTAACGGTACCACCATCGAAGTAGATAACCAGTGGGTTGTTCCATATTCCCCATAATTATCAAAAATATTTAATGCACACATAAACGTTGAATACTGTAACTCCGTAAAGGCAATCAAATACATATGTAAATACGTCAACAAAGGCAGTGACATGGCAGTTTTTGGCTTGCAGCCCGAAATCAAAGATTTCGACGAAATCGTACAATATCAGGCTGGAAGATACATAAGCAGTAATGAAGCTGTTTGGCGAATTCTTTCATTTTCGATACATGAACGTACTCCAGCTGTTGTTCACTTAGCGGTACATTTACAGAATGGTCAACGTGTTTATTTCTCGGAAACCAGCGTGCAACAAAGAGCCCTGAATTCACCGGATACAAAATTAACAGCTTTTTTTTCGCTTTGCAAAAATGATTCTTTTGCAAAAAAAAACTGCTGTATACTGAAGTGCCTTCGTATTACACGTGGAATACTAAGAATAAAGTATTTGAACGTCGAAAACAGGGTAAGTCAGTCGACGGCCAACCTACCATCTTCAAAGATACCACGATAGGAAGACTCTACACCGTTCACCCCAATCAACATGAATGCTTCTTTCTACGCCTGCTTTTGGTGAATGTACCCGGTCCGACATCCTTTGAGTATTTGAGAACTGTAAACGGTACTATACATGACACTTACCGTAGTGCATGCCAAGCTCTGAATTTATTGGAGAATGACCAACACTGGGATAACTACATCAATGACGCGTGCGAAACGTCAACCCCAAGTCAAATTCGTGCATTGTTTGGCATCATTTTAACAACTTGCTCTCCATCAGCTCCTACAGAGTTATGGGAAAAATATAAGTCAAAAATGTCCGAAGATATACTCCATCGAAAACAGTTAGAGACGTCAGATATGACTTTTGATTTTACATCAGAAATTTATAACTACACTTTAGTTATTATAGAAGATTTGTGTGAACGTATGGCAAACAAACCTCTTCAGGATTTGGGAATGCCTTCACCTAACCGTATCGCTGCTGTTTCGACATGTGTAGAATTGGATCGTGAACAAAGTTACAGTACGAGTGATCTATTGTCGTATGTACAAAATAACATTTCCAAGTTAATGTCGGAACAAAAAGACATTTATGATACGATAATGTATTGTGTCGATAACAACGTTGGAGAAATTTTCTTTTTGGATGCGCCAGGAGGTACTGGTAAAACGTTTGTGATAAAACTGATTGTGGCATCAATTCGATCAAAAAATGATATAACGTTGGCAATTGCGTCGTCCGGAATAGCCGCAACATTGCTGCCTGGTGGAAGAACTGCTCATTCCGCTTTGAAATTGCCTCTGAATTTGCATTCTACAGAAACTCCCACGTGCAATATTTCCAAATCATCTGGGATTGGTAAAGTATTGTAGCAATGCAAACTTATTATTTGGGATGAGTGCACAATGGCACACAAAAAATCGCTCGAGGCTCTGGATCAATGCTTGAAAGATTTGAGAGGGAAGTCGGAACCCTTTGGCAGCACATTAATATTGCTTGCGGGAGATTTCAGGCAAACATTACCTATAATACCTAGATCAACTCCTGCAGACGAAATGAATGCTTGCCTGAAAAATTCTAATTTATGGGCACACGTAAAAATATTAAAATTAACTACAAATATGCGTGTCCGATTGCAAAACGATGACTCTGGTCAAACATTTTCAGATCAATTGCTGGCAATTGGAAACGGAAAGCTCCCAGTAGACTCAATTTCAGGACGTATACAACTACCTGCTGATTTCTGTAATTTAGTGACGTCCAAAAATGAATTGATTGAAAAAGTATTTCCGAATATTCTAAAAAATTATAAAAATAATAAATGGCTCAGTGAAAGAGCGATTCTCGCACCCAAAAATATAGACGTCCACGAAATCAACAATATTGTTTTGACCAAGATTCGAGACCAGGCAGTCCTTTACAAGTCAGTCGACACAGTTTTGGAACCAAATGAAGCGGTTAATTATCCATCTGAATTTTTAAATTCCATAGAACTTTCAGGGTTTCCACCACACGTGCTAAAACTAAAAATAGGCGTAAAAATAATACTTTTAAGAAATATCAACCCACTAAAGCTTTGCAATGGCACGCGACTTGCCGTAAAAAAAATCAATGGAAAACCTAATAGAGGCCACAATCTTGACAGGGCCTTTTGAGGGTGAGGCTGTTCTTATTCCTCGCATTCCCATGATTCCAACGGATCTGCCTTTTCAATTTAAAAGATTGCAATTCCCAATTCGATTAGCATTTGCAATCACCATTAATAAAGCTCAAGGTCAATCATTAGAAAAATGTGGTATAGATCTTAATACTGATTGTTTCTCCCATGGACAATTGTACGTTGCATGTTCGAGGGTCGGTAATCCTGACAATCTATTTATATGCAGCGACAATTGGACAGCGAAGAATGTTGTATATTCGCAAGTTTTACGCAGTTAATTTGTATTGTATCCATCTATCTATCTATCTATATATATAAAAACGAGTTGTGTGTATGCATGTTTGTTTGTTTGTAAAAAGAGCGTTTGCATATGACGTCATTATTAGTACATACGGCTTTGTATGCACAGATAATGGGAAAGCCAAGAATGTTGTATATTCGCAATTTTTACGTAGTTTAACTCCTGCAGACGAAATGAATGCTTGCCTGAAAAATTCTAATTTATGGGCACACGTAAAAATATTAAAGTTAACTACAAATATGCGTGTCCGATTGCAAAACGATGACTCTGGTCAAACATTTTCAGATCAATTGCTGGCAATTGGAAACAGAAAGCTCCCAGTAGTGGGAAAGCCAAGAATGTTGTATATTCGCAATTTTTACGTAGTTTGAAACACATATATAAATCTATCTATATTCACAGGTGGGACACAGGGACACAACTACAATGGCGCGTAACTAATATGGCGCGTAACGACTTACGCGCGTGGGGGGGCTTGGGGGGCGCGAAGCACCCCACCAAATAGGTGTTGGGGTGGCGCGAAGCGCCACCCCAACAGCTAGTATGATATATATTTCTGTAGATAATATAATCCATGGACCTAACGAGGGTAAGAGTAATAAGGAGAATTTGACTCAAAGAGCAATTGGGTTAGTGATAGGTCGCTCTGGGAAACATCCAAATTCTTAAAAATTCAAAATTTTAAAACTTTTTTTCGCCAATTTAGAGGGGTTTAAACACTGCTTGACTGGTGAGACTTGCAGGTAATAGATGCAGAACTACTTAGAGTAACAGGGTCACAAATTAATTTGGTTGAGGAAAGAGATTTCTCAAATATTAGAAATGTAGAGGAACTTGAAAAATAAACGACGCAGGCGTATATACCAGGAAAGACAGCTGGAAAGAAATTTAGAACTTTAGCTGAATTGCAGCAATTAGCCAGTGGAACTTTGTCACAGTTTTATAAGAGGGTGGAGATTGCCACAAAATCATATGATCGGGCTATGACGGGTTTCCGTGTCTTGGTTAACTGGTTATAAGTGACCAATTAAGATTGATTGAGTCAGTTCTGATCCTGTATCTGTCCTTGTCGTATGTCAATTTACTTTTCCAACTGTATTATATGTATAAATAAAAATTTTATGCTCTACGCATAAACTTTATGAAAGTTAGAGACGCTAGACATCCTCCACCACAAGACCTCAAAGTAGAGAGCACAGAGAAAATCACACTTTACTGTATTATTTATTTATTCTTTTGCCTGGTTTTTCTTAGGCGAGGTCACTTTGTATCGAAGGAATTGTCATAAGAACTTCGAGAAGGGCCCATTCGATTAAGAATTGAAAGGGCTAGTACCCCTTTTAATAGTCGAAAGTGATTGAATGGTAACTAACCCCCCTCCATTGCCCACCATTTTCCCAAGCATAGCCAATCAAAAGCCATTTGAGATAGCCATATTGTTTAACGTAGTTGAAGGTCCGGGAATTATGCCATTAAGAATGATACCCCTCCCCACAGCCGTTAGGCAAGGGTTGTAAGTTGTGCCCTGGGGGCATATAAGGTTTCTATAGAAAGCGTGGTTGTATAAACTTCGGAGGAGGCTCCTTGCATTGGTAATCAGAAGTTCTAGAGCCCTGTCGAAGGTCCAAAGTAATCAGAGGGCGGATACCCCCCCAGACAAAACTTGTATTTTCCCGAAATGCGTCTAATAAAACTTTTGAGGTGACCACTTGTTGTCGGAGAAACTTCAAAAAAAGCTCATTTGATTGGAAATTGAAAGAGCTAGTGCAATTTTCATTATTCAAAGGCGATTGAAGGCCAACTACCCCCCCCCCCCCATGCCCATCAAATTCCAAAACACATCTAATAAAACTTTGGGATAGTTATTTTGTTTAGCGGAGTTTATAGGTCTGGAAATTTTATATTTAAGAATGAAAATCCCTTGGGCCCATTGGGAGGGATTGTAAGTTATGCCCTGAAGGTTTTTATGGAGAGGACAGTCGTATGAACTTTGGATCGGATGCTGTTCATTTGATTGGAAGTCGAAGGTTTTAGCGCCCAGTTAAGAGCCGAATGTGAATGGAGAGCTATCGAACCCCCCCCCCCCAAGCCTATCATTCCCCAAAACACATTCAATCGAAATTTTAAGAGAATTATTTTGCTCAGCATTGTTGAGAGGTCCAATAATTACGTCTTTAGGGATGTCAACCTCCCCACTGTCCTCAGGACAAGGGCTGTAAGTTAGGCAATTTGTTCACTGTTTACACGTGGTATATGCTATTGAGAAAGGAATTCATGGTTGAACTTTACTTTCCAAGAAGATAAAGGGCATTCAAGCGTTCCTTTGGAGAATGTTCTTAACAACGTGGAAAGGTCATACAGCCTTTCGAGGGGGAATAAGTATATTGTATTTCCATTTTGTATTGTGTTTTGTATTGTATTGAATAAACTTCTTCTTCTTCTTCATCTAACAATGTCTAATTTGATCTTATGTAATACTTTTTGAGTCAACTTGATTCTGCACATCAGAATCAAGCGTTGACCTATAGGAACAAATTGCTTTTCTGTCAAATATGAAAATTATATGTGCCTAACCGAAATTGTACCGGCAACAATAAAATGCTATCATTCGGTACAGTTGTCCATTTTTACGTGGAAAATGAAAAATAAACTGATCCCGAACAGGAGGTTCTTAGCAATGTTTAATTTTGATCTTACGCAATATTGCTTGACTGAGCTAAATTCTACATACTAGCTGCAAGCCTTGATCTAAAGCACCAATTCCTTTTCTTAAATACATGACAATTGCGTTTGCCAACCCAAAATTGTGTTGGAAACAATGAACTGATCTAAAGCACAAAATTGCTTTTCTTTGATACATGACAATTGCGTGTGCCAACCCGAAATTGTGTTGGAAACAAGAAACTGATCTAAAGCAAGAAATGGCTTTTCCTTGATACATGACAACTGCGTTTGCCAACCCAAAATTGTGTTGGAAACAATAAACTGATCTAAAGCACAAAATTGCTTTTCTTTGATACATGACAATTGCGTTTGCCAACCCGAAATTGGGTTGGATACAATAAAGTGATCCGAAGCACCAAATTGCTTTTCTTTGATACACGACAATTATGTTTGCCAACCCGAAATTGCGTTGGAAACAATAAACTAATCTGAAGCACCAAATTGCTTTTCTTTCAAACATGACAATTGCGTTTGCCGAATCGAAATTGTGTTGGACACAACAAACTGATCTAAAGCACGAAATTGCTTTTCTTTGATGCATGACAATTGCGTTTGCCAACCCAAAATTGTATTGGAAACAATAAACTGATATAAAGCACCAAATTGCTTTTCTCTGATACATGACAATTGCGTTTGCCAACCCGAAATTGTGTTGGAAACAATAAACTGATACAAAGCACCAAATTGCTTTTCTTTGATACATGAGAATTGCGTTTGCCAACCCGACATTGTGTTGGAAACAATAAATTGATCTAAAGCATCAAATTCCTTTTCTTTGATACATGACAATTGCGTTTGCCAACCCGAAATTGTGTTGGAAACAATAAACTGAGCTAAAGCACCAGATTTTTTTTCTTTGATACATGACAATTACGTTTGCCAACCCAAAATTGTGTTGGAAACAATAAACTGATCTAAAGCACAAAATTGCTTTTCTTTGATACATGACAATTGCGTTTGCCAACCCGAAATTGTGTTGGATACAATAAAGTGATCCGAAGCACCAAATTGCTTTCTTTGATACACGACAATTGTGTTTGCCAACCCGAAATTGCGTTGGAAACAATAAACTAATTTGAAGCACCAAATTGCTTTTCTTTCAAACATGACAATTGCGTTTGCCGAATTGAAATTGTGTTGGACACAATAAACTGATATAAAGCACCAAATTGCTTTTCTTTGATGCATGACAATTGTGTTTGCCAACCCAAAATTGTGTTGGAAACAATAAACTGATATAAAGCACCAAATTGCTTTTCTTTGATACATGACAATTGTGTTTGCCAACCCAAAATTGTGTTGGAAACAATAAACTGATATAAAGCACCAAATTGCTTTTCTTTGATACATGAGAATTGCGTTTGCCAACCCGAAATTGTGTTGGAAACAATAAATTGATCTAAAGCATCAAATTCCTTTTCTTTGATACATGACAATTGCGTTTGCCAACCCGAAATTGTGTTGGAAACAATAAACTGAGCTAAAGCACCGAATTGCTTTCCTTTGATACATGACAATTACGTTTGCCAACCCGAAATTGTGTTGGAAACAATAAACTGATCTAAAGCACAAAATTGCTTTTTTTTGATACTTCACAATTGCGTTTGCCAACCCGAAATTGTGTTGGATACAATAAAGTGATCCGAAGCACCAAATTGCTTTTCTTTGATACATGACAATTTTGTTTGCCAACCTGAAATTGCGTTGGAAACAATAAACTAATCTGAAGCACCGAATTGCTTTTTTTCAAACATGACAATTGCGTTTGCCAAATCGAAATTGTGTTGGACACAATAAACTGATCTAAAGCACCAAATTGCTTTTCTTTGATGCATGACAATTGCGTTTGCCAAATCGAAATTGTGTTGGACACAATAAACTGATCTAAAGCACCAAATTGCTTTTCTTTGATGCATGACAATTGCGTTTGCCAACCTGAAATTGTGTTGGAAACAATAAACTGATATAAAGCACCACATTGCTTTTCTTTGATACATGACAATTGCGTTTGCCAGCCCAAAATTGTGTTGGAAAAAATAAATTGATCTAAAGCATCAAATTGTTTTTCTTTGATACATGACAATTGCGTTTGCCAACCCGAAATTGTGTTGGAAACAATAAACTGAGCTAAAGCACCAAATTGCTTTTCTTGGATACATGACAATTACGTTTGCCAACCCGAAATTGTGTTGGATACAATAAACTGATCTAAAGCACAAAATTGCTTTTCCTTGATACATGACAATTGCGTTTGCCAACCCGAAATTGTATTGGAAATGATAAAATGGTCTAAAGCACAAAATTGCTTTTCTTTGATACATGACAATTACGTTTGCCAACCCGAATTTGTGTTGGAAACAATAAACTGATCTAAAGCACAAAATTGCTTTTCCTTGATACATGACAATTGCGTTTGCCAACCCGAAATTGTGTTGGAAACAATAAAGTGATCTAAAGCACCAAATTGCGTTTCTTTGATACAAGACAATTGTGTTTGCCAACCCGAAATTGCGTTGGAAACAATAAACTGATATAAAGCACCAAATTGCTTTTTTTTTATACATGACAATTGCGTTTGCTAACCCGAAATTGTGTTGGAAACAATAAGCTGATCCAAAGCACCAAATTGCTTTTCTTTGATACATGACAATTGCGTTTGCCAACCCAAAATTGTGTTGGAAACAATTAACTGATCTAAAGCACCAAATTGCTTTTCTTTGATACATGACAATTACGCTTCCCAACCCGAAATTGTGTTGGATACAATAAAGTGATCTAAAGCACCAAATTGCTTTTCTTTCAAACATGACAATTCCGTGTGCCTAAAAATGTATGCACATATACTTACTTTGATTGCAGAATAATTATCCCACAGTCAAATAGAGATTGACATTCCATTCTTAATCCTCCATTGAGTATAAGATTAAAATCAAGCAAACTACTTATCATATTACAGAATAAATCAGCACAGATATGTGATACAGGGCGCATTGCTAGTATGGAAGCATATACAAGGGGTCAGTAGCTTCAAATAGTTCTTAGGGGGCGCAGTACTCGAATGTGGAGACACATTACTACTAAATTTTGTAGTAATATATTTTTAGCAATTGACTCTCGTACGTTCTTGTATTTATAGTAATCTAGTTGCGAAGAATTTAAAAAAAAGGAGGCTCAATTATTTTGCTTATTCATTGAAAAAAATTTTCCGAAAAAGAAGTTTTAAAGAAAAGTAAAGGTCATATTAAACTTAAAATCAGAAGAAGTAGAAGCGTACAACAAATCGAGCTCAAAACGACCAGAAATTACTATCAAGGAATAAATAAAACCGAAGACGAACAGAAGTAATATGAACATTCATAGCGAAAAAACATAACTCAGGTACTAATAAAAATTAATAAATATGTCTTAAAATGAGCAAAGCTCAAATAAAATGTGCAACTCAAGCTTAAAACGAACAAAAATATTTGGCTATTGAAGTACAAATGAAACCCAAAACAAGCAGAAATTAAATAAACCGTCATAGTAAACAAATATACACTAGTACAAATATAAATGAATAAATAAATGCTTAACCGAGTGAAACTTAAATTGAATATGCGAATCAAGCTTGAAACGAAAAAATTACTACAAACAAGATTTTTGGTCTTGCCTCCTTCTCACACTGTAAAAGTCTAAAGCCTTCTGCGCCATTGGCGCTTTACTGAAACTGATATGTGTCTTGAACAGTCTCGAAAAATAAAAAAAAAAACAAAGTTAATGTTTGATATCTATATATATATAAAAATAAGTTGTCTGTGTGTGGATCTGTGGATCTGTGGATCAGGTGACGTCACCTGAAAAAACTGGATCAGGTGACGTCAAAACTGAAAAAACTAAAAAAAGGCAAAAACTACAAAAAAAACTAAAAACTAATAAAAAAGCTAAAAAACTAAAAAAACTAAAAAAAGGCAAAAACTACAAAAAAAACTAAAAACTGATAAAAAAATAAAAATGCTAAAAAACTAAAAAAACTAAAAAAACTAAAAAAAGGTAAAAAACTAAAAAACTAACTACAAAAAAACTAAAAACTAATAAAAAAAATAAAAAAGCTAAAAAACTAAAAAAACTAAAAAAAGGCAAAAACTACAAAAAAAACAAAAAACTAATAAAAAAGCTAAAAAACTAAAAAAACTAAAAAAAGGCAAAAACTACAAAAAAAACTAAAAACTAATAAAAAAATAAAAAAGCTAAAAAACTAAAAAAACTAAAAAAACTAAAAAAAGTTAAAAAACTAAAAAGACTAAAAACTAAAAAAAACTAAAAAAACGGAAAAAACTGAAAAATAAGCTAAAATAAAGGTAAAAACCAATAAAAAACTAAAAAAACTGAAAAAACTAAAAAAAGGCAAAAACTACAAAAAAACTAAAAACTAATAAAAAAAGTAAAAAAGCTAAAAAACTAAAAAAACTAAAAAAACTAAAAAAAGGTAAAAAACTAAAAAAAATCAAAAATAAAAAAAAACTAAAAAAAAGGAAAAAACTGAAAAATAAGCTAAAATAAAGGTAAAAACCAATAAAAAACTAAAAAGAAAAAAAGGAAAAAACTAAAAAAATTTTCATCTAAAAAACTAAAAAAAACTAAAAAAGGTAAAAACTAAAAGAACTAAAAAAGAAAAAAATAAATGACGACACTCAAAGAGAAAGCGACCAGGACAAAAGGAATGTTCGATTAGCAATCAACAAAGCACCGGGACACAGGGAGTATAAATGACGACCAGGACATAAGTAAAAAAAAAAACTAACAAAACTAAAAAGAAGGTAAAAACTACAAAAAAACTAAAAAGAAAAAAAAACTAAAAACTAATAAAAAAATTAAAAAATCTAAAAATCTAAATAAACTAAAAAAGAAAAAAAAAGGAAAAAAATAAAGGAAAAAAACAAAACTAAAAAACGAATGTATATACAGACCGGGACACCGGGATACAAATGACGACCGGGACACAGGGAATATAAATGACGACCGGGACACAGGGACACAACTACAACGGGGACACCGGGGGAAACAGGGAGATATAAATGACGACCGGGACAGGGAATGGTCGATTAGCAATCACCATCAACAAAGCTCAAGGGCAATCATTAGAATCATGAGGTATAGATCTGAATACAGATTGTTTTCCCATGGACCATTATATGTTGCATGTTCAAGAGTCGGTAAACCTGACAATCTATTTGGATCAGGTGACGTCACCTGAAAAAACTGGATCAGGTGACGTCAAAACTGAAAAAACTAAAAAAAGGCAAAAACTACAAAAAAAACTAAAAACTAATAAAAAAAATAAAAAAGCTAAAAAACTAAAAAAACTAAAAAAAAGGCAAAAACTACAAAAAAAACTAAAAACTAATAAAAAAGCTAAAAAACTAAAAAAACTAAAAAAAGGCAAAAACTACAAAAAAAACTAAAAACTAATAAAAAAATAAAAAAGCTAAAAAACTAAAAAAACTAAAAAAACTAAAAAAAGGTAAAAAACTAAAAAAACTAACTACAAAAAAAACTAAAAACTAATAAAAAGAATAAAAAAGCTAAAAAACTAAAAAAACTAAAAAAAGGCAAAAACTGCAAAAAAACTAAAAACTAATAAAAAAGCTAAAAAACTAAAAAAAAACTAAAAAAAGGCAACAACTACAAAAAAAACTAAAAACTAATAAAAAAAATAAAAAAGCTAAAAAACTAAAAAAACTAAAAAAAACTAAAAAAAGGTAAAAACTAAAAAAACAAAAAACTAAAAAAAACTAAAAAAAAGGAAAAATCTGAAAAATAAGCTAAAATAAAGGTAAAAACCAATAAAAAACTAAAAAAAAACTGAAAAAACTAAAAAAAGGCAAAAACTACAAAAAATACTAAAAACTAATAAAAAAAGTAAAAAAGCTAAAAAACTAAAACAACTAAAAAAACTAAAAAAAGGTAAAAAACTAAAAAAAAAATAAAAAATAAAAAAAAAATAAAAAAAAGGAAAAAAAGGAAAAAAAGCTAAAATAAAGGTAAAAACCAATAAAAAACTAAAAAGAAAAAAGGAAAAAACTAAAAAAAATTTTCATCTAAAAAACTAAAAAAAACTAAAAAAGGTAAAAACTAAAAGAACTAAAAAAGAAAAAAATAAATGACGACACTCAAAGAGAAAGCGACCAGGACAAAAGGAATGTTCGATTAGCAATCAACAAAGCACCGGGACACAGGGAGTATAAATGACGACCAGGACATAAGTAAAAAAAAAAACTAACAAAACTAAAAAGAAGGTAAAAACTACAAAAAAACTAAAAAGAAAAAAAAAACTAAAAACTAATAAAAAAACTAAAAAATCTAAAAATCTAAATAAACTAAAAAAGAAAAAAAAAGGAAAAAAATAAAGGAGAAAAACAAAACTAAAAAACGAATGTATATACAGACCGGGACACCGGGATACAAATGACGACCGGGACACAGGGAATATAAATGACGACCGGGACACAGGGACACAACTACAACGGGGATACCGGGGGAAACAGGGGGATATAAATGACGACCGGGACACCGGGGCAGGGAATGGTCGATTAGCAATCACCATCAACAAAGCTCAAGGGCAATCATTAGAATCATGAGGTATAGATCTGAATACAGATTGTTTTCCCATGGACCATTATGTGTTGCATGTTCCAGAGTCGGTAAACCTGACAATCTATTTATATGCAAAGACAATGGGACAGCAAAGAATGTTGTATATTTGCAAGTTTTACGTAGTTAAAACCATATATATATATATATATATATATATATATATATATATATATATATATATATATATATATATATATATATATATATATATATATATATATATATATATATATATATATATATATATATATATATATATATCACAGGTGGGACATAGGGACACAACTACAATGGCGCGTAACTATTATGGCGCGTAACGACTTACGCGCGCGGGGGGGCTTGGGGGGGCGCGAAGCGCCCCCACCAACTAGGTGTTGGGGTGGTGCGAAGCGCCACCTCATCAGCTAGTATATATATATATATATATATATATATATATATATATATATATATATATATATATATATATATATATATATATATATATATATATATATATATTATATATATATATATATATATATATATATATATATATATATATATATATATATATATATATATATATATATAAATATATATATATATATATATATATATATATATATATATATATATATATATATATATATATATATATATATATATATATATATAGAAATTGTTTTATATAATACTTATATAAGATTTAATGGTAATTTGTACAAGCAAATCGTGGGAATTCCCATGGGGGGGAATGCCAGCCCATTTATAGCTGACTTGTTCTTAAGTCAACTCGAATATAAAAATATGATGGATAAGAATAATCCAAATAATTTAAAACATGTTTTGTCAAATAATAAGGAATTCATTGATATTTCTAAAAATATATATCCATCAGAGCTTACTCTTGAACCTAATCATGGCACTGGTCTAGAAGATCATTTCTTAGATTTAACTATTAATATTTCTGATAATAATAAATTAAGTTTTAAAATGTATAATAAAACGGATGATTTCGATTTTGAAGTGATTAATTTCCCGTTTCCTGAAAGAAATATACACTCAAATATCACATATTCGGCATTTTTCTCACAAATACTTAGATATGCAAGGATTTGTATTAATTATATTGATTTTGAAAATAGACGTAAAATTTTCAGCCAAAAATTGATTTTAAGAGGTTTTTCTGCAAATAAATTAACTTGGCAATTTAAAAAATTCAGTTTCCATTATCACGAACTTTTAAATAAATACAAAAAGAATTATATTGAAATACTTAGCGAAATCTTTGGTTAATTTTGATTTTCCTTGTTATTGAGTTTGGCGTGTCCCTAATTTTTGACAGTGGATTTCCGGAGGATTTTGCATATATTGTCGGTTTTAATGGTCTTTACAGTTTTTATTGTTTGGTAAATGACGACTTATACTTATTGACGACACGACTGCCTGTCCATGGATTATTCTTTATGGTTGATTGTATAGGGCTATGCTGTTTGACCTATATGATTGTATGGATGAGTAGGGTTAAGGTCTCATTCAAGTGCTGATCTATATTAATCACTAATGTAGGAAAACAGTATTCCTTTTCTCCTTCTGTCTTCTTTTTTTTTTTTTTTAATGTGTTTGTGCTGTTGCATTGGTGATTTCTCTTTTCATTATATATATATATATATATATATATATATATATATATATATATATATATATATATATATATATATATATATATATATATGTATATATATATATGTATATATATATATGTATATATATATACATATATATATATACATATATATATATATATATATATATATATATATATATATATATATATAAGAAATCTAGGTATTTGCTACGGTATTGCTAAGGTATTTGCTGCTAAGAGCAAACTGGCCAAATCTGGTATATTTGTGTCTGAAAGTTTAACTAAGAAGCGACTAGAAATTCTGCAACTGGCTCGTGATAGGTTAGGTAACCACAACGTATAGTCCGATCACGGCCGTATTTTCGCTCGATCTGGAAATGACGCTCGGACACGCCGACTGTGGAGTTGTGACGACATATAATCTGAGTTGGTTTTTTTTTTTTTTTTTTTTTTTTTTTTTTTTTTTTTTTTTTTTTTTTTTTTTCGTTTTAGTAGTTATAAATGTGTACTTTAGTATTTACATTCTTTCGTAGTAATAGTTCTTTAATAGGAAGTAGGATAAATTATTTATGAATGTTTTCACGATTACTTCAGTTAGAAAAAAATCGCTTTTCGTTGGATAATATTTTGTCGAGTGATGTTGGTAGCCGGTCGGAACTTTCGGATAAACAGCCTGCAAGGCTTAGTAAATATGTTGCAGTAGATGATGTGAGTGCACCAGTTATGCTGTCCGGATTCCAGATTCTCCACTGGAATTGTCATTTAACTACTTCACATGAAGATGTAGTTGATATAATTAATAAACTTAACAGTGAGGTGCAAGTGATAGGTATTTGTGAATCATTTATTAGTGAACAATGTCCTGCTTCGTTGTTTAATTTTCCAGGTTACACACTTATTTCCAAGAACCGGTCATTGATGGGAAGGGGAGGTTTAGCATTCATAATCAAGGATGATATAAAATTTAAAGTAAGGGAAGATTTATCTTTATGGATTGAAGGTAAGATTGAAACTTTTGCTATTGAAATAGTGACAAGTAATAATAATCCACTTCTTATTTCATCGGTGTATAGACCCCCTGGTGCTAGTCCGGATTTTTTCCTAGAGGAAATTGAAATTTTAATATCTGAAATAAATCGAAATTTTGATAAAATTGTAATCATAGGTGATTTTAATTTTGATTTATTAGATCTTCAAGCCAAAAATTTGGATTTCCTTAATGTCATGCTTTCATTTGGTCTTTTCCCATTAAATTCTATCCCATCCCGATTAACAGACCATTCTGCAACTTTGATTGATAATATTTTCGTCACTGAAGTTATGGTGGAAGATAGCATGTGTGATGTATTAATCCATTCTGGTTCGGACCACTTACCGCTTCTTTGTTTGTTGCAGAAGTTATCACATTGTAAAATTAAAAGAAAAAACAAGATTCTTCGGCGTGACATGAAAGAAGTTAATCTGGCTAAGTTTAAAAATGAAGTTAGTTCGTTGGATTGGGAGGTGGTTTACAATGAAAAGGATGATGCTTCAAAAGCTTTTAATATTTTTTCAGATATTCTTTACCCTGTGTTTGAGAAAAATTGCCCATTGAATAAAATTAATTGCAAGAAAGCTAAACCGAGAAAGCCGTGGATAAATGATGAAATTTTGAGTTTAATAAGACAAAGAAATAAGTTGTATTGTCAATATCTTGATAATCCATCTGAAATGATTTTAAATGAGTTTAAAGAGTTGAGAAATTATGTAAATAATTCAAAAAGAAATGCAAAGAATGAGTATTATTTAAACCGTTTGAAGATTAAGGAAGGTAATATAAAAGATACTTGGGGAATTGTCCGTGAAGTGATAGGATGTGAAAAAAAAGATATGTGTATAACCAATTTAAAAACTAGTAATAGAACTAGTAATAGAATTCATGATAAATTGGAAATAGCAAATTACATGGGTGATTATTTTTCGAAAATTGGTAGTGTTATACAGAATGAAGTGTCTAGAGGTAGTTGTGCCGTCAACATTAAGGTAAATCCTTCAAGCATGCAGAATGGGTTTGAATTTGTACCATGTAATGTATAAGAAGTTGAAAAAATTGTTTGTAGCCTTAAATCAAATTCTTCTGGTGTAGATGGATTGAACCTAAAGGCTTTTAATTATGTGTCGGTGTATCTTTTACCGGTATTGGTTCATTTAATTAATCTCTCAATGGTTAAAGGGCATTTCCCGTCCGAACTGAAACAATCTAAAATCATACCTTTACATAAAGGTGGGGACCCCTCAGAACCCTGTAATTGGCGACCAATTTCCATTTTACCTTTATTTAGTAAAATTTATGAAAAAGTCATTTATAAACGATTGTATGATTTTTTGGATTCGAAGAAAGTTTTGTATAATGGACAGTTTGGTTTCAGAAGTAAACATTCCACTAGTCATGCAGTACACCATCTTTTAAGTTTTGTTGATAATGCATTTGAAAATAATATGATTCCTTTAACTGTTTTTGAAGATTTCCGTAAGGCTTTTGACACTGTTGATTTTAATACTCTTCTTAGTAGACTAAGTGGGCTTGGGTTAGGTAGTACTTGTGTAAAGTGGTTTTCATCGTATTTGCATGGCCGGACTATCAAAGTTGCTTTATCAGATATATCAAGCAGAGAGTTCGGTGTTAAGTGTGGAGTGCCTCAAGGTTCCGTGCTGGGACCTCTACTTTATCTTATTTATGTTAATTCGTTGGTTTCACATGTTGGAGTTGAGGCGCTGACCTCTTTCGCGGACGACACTGCGATAACAGTAATTGGTAGTTGTTTGGTGCAGGTTGCACATAAGGCTAATTTGGCACTTGAACGTTTGCGCAGTTTTACAATAGGTAGTTCCCTAGCAGTTAATGCATCTAAAACAAATTACATTATATTTAGTAGAACAGGTAGGTTACT
Organism: Artemia franciscana; assembly: GCF_032884065.1. Taxonomy (NCBI): domain Eukaryota; kingdom Metazoa; phylum Arthropoda; class Branchiopoda; order Anostraca; family Artemiidae; genus Artemia; species Artemia franciscana. The sequence goes on along the minus strand of NC_088873.1, from coordinate 12,904,910 downwards.
TAATGATAATAATAACATTTTTTTTGGACATTTACTCATTAAACAAGTTTTTGAAATTAGGTATTTGGGGTTTTATTTAGATAATAATATTAGTTGGAAAAAGCATTGCAGTGTTATTGGTGCTAAAATGGCTAGGGGTCTAGGAATTTTGAGACGTGTAAAAAAAACTTTTCCGTTCAAGATTTTAAAAATCATTTATTTTTCCCTTGTCCATCCTTATATATATTATGGTTGTGTTCATTGGGCTAGTAATTTCTTCTCTAATTATAAAAGGATCCAGATTTTGCAAAATAAAAGCATTCGATTGATTGCGGACATAAAAGAGCAGGTTGAATCCAAAACTACTGCTAGCTTTTCCCGGTGTAATGTTTTAAATGTTGGTCAGATTCGTGACTACCAGGCATCAATTTTTGTGTTCCAGAGCATGAAACATATATGCCCTGAGTATTTTCATGATTATTTTTCCATGAATCAGGAGTACCAAATTATGATACAAGAAATTCACAACTTTTAAGCCATGAACAAAGAAAAACAGTTCGATCATCATATGTGGTTCGGAATCTGGGGCCTTCTGTTTGGAATAGTTTGCCGGCTGGCATCAGGGAGTCTGTCACTTTTTATGGGTTTAAAAATAAATTGAAAATATTTTATTTAAGTAATAGGTTTTGAAGGGCAGAAGGTTTTTGATGTCTTTTTTTTTGCCGTTTATTGATGTGGGGTGGGGACTGAATACCGGTAAATGATATTTAATATGATTATTTTGTTGTATTTTGTTCATGTGTATGTGTTGTTATTTTTTATATATAAGATAGGCTAGGTGGTTAATCATGAGATGTTATGTTTAGATATTTATTTATAAGATGTAAATCATAATATGAAATTGCAGCACAAGTCCTTAGGACTTTCTTTTTGCTGCAACAATTTATTAGTGTTGTCATTTTTTATTTATGTTTGTATTGTGGATAAAATAAAACTTACCTACCTACCTACCTACCTATAGGAAATAGTGAAAGCCGCAGGGCATAGTGAGCCTATTTGTAAATCCTAGTGTGGTTTCATCGTAATTTTTAGTTTAGTTTCAATGTTATAATAAGTAAAAAATAAAATATTTGGAATATAATTGGTTTTAGTAAAGCACCAAATACGCTGTAAGGCTTATGCCTTTACTGTTAGGGAAACGGGCAATAGCCAAACTCTTGTTTGTAGTAAAGAATATAGGTGTTTGACACGTTTCGGAAATAGTTCGCAAAATTAAACTGAATTCCTATGGTTTTGGAATAGAATATAGTTATAATTTTTTTGGGTGGGGGAGGGGCAAGCTATGGAGAGAGGATCAGGTGTCAACTTTCAAGATTTTTCGTTCATAATTTTTCTGGGGAGCGAGTGATATCCGGCCATGGAGGACCAGGGGTCAGCCCCCATAAGTTTTGAAATGAAATATTAATATTAATTTTTTTTTGAGGGGGTGTGAGCCAAGGAGGTTCAGAGGTCAGTTACAGTAATTTTTAGAGTAAATTATCGTTATTAAGTGTTTTGGAAGGGGTCCAGCCATGCCAAGAAGGCCAGGAGTCAGCTCCCTTAAATTTTGGGACAAAATATCGTTAATAAGCTATTTGAGTGGGGGGAAGGGTTGTCTTTATCTAATCTTTGAACTATTTTCAAAACCCTCGTTTAAAAACCTTACGTGACCCCAGGGCATAACATATAACACTTGCCCCCCTGCTCTTGGGAAAGATATTTGGGGGAATGAGAGTAGGGAGGCTAGCTACCCTCATGTCCCTTTTGATTCTTAAAAGGAGAACTAGAACTTTCAATTTCCAATAAAATGAGCCCCCTCCGAAGTTTATACAATTATTTCTTCCATAAGAGCTTATTTGCCCCCGGGGCATAATAAATAACTCTTGTTTCGTTTCTAGTGTAAACCCCGGAGTTTTTATTATATGATTTTTGGTCTATTTCGAACAAAATAAACATTTCTAAAATTCGCTTGGACGCATTCGGGGAAAAGATTAGTTGCCACAATGTAACTGAGTCTTAAACAGGAAACTAGAACTTTTAATTTCAAGTCATTCCAGTCCCCTCTTATGTTTACCTTTTCCATAAAAATTTATATACTTCCGTGCATAAGTTAGAGCCTTTCCTTCGGGCTGTGGGAGGTTGATTATGTTGAGCCCGAAGCTTTTATTTTCTGATTGTTGGACTATTTAAAACAAAGCGGCTATCTTAAAATTTGTATTGCATGGGATAGGGGAGAAGAGGGCGTGTATTAGGAGGGGGGAACACTATTCTTTCACTTTTGGATCTTAAAAAAATGACTAGAACTTTCGTTTTCCAATCAGGTAAGTCACTTCTAAAGTTTATACGAACATCTCTTACATACAAACCTTATGAGCCCCCGGCACATAACTTACACAAACTTATCCCCGGGCTCTGAGGGGCTGTGCCAATCCCAGATTTTTGTTATTTTATCGTTGAAATAATTCAAAAAAATAGTAATCTTAAAATTTTGATCGGATGCATTAGGGGAAAAGGGCTTTAAGGAGGGGGGGGGCTAGTTGCCCTCCGATCAATTTTGACCCTTAAAAAGAGCACTCGAGGTTCTGATTCGTAATCGAATGAGCCCCTCCGAAGTTATTACTACCACCCCTTCCATAAAAACTTATAAGCCTTGGGGGCATGATTTACAACGCTTTCCCCCAGTTTCTGGGGGTATGTGTTTTTGTTCGAGTTTTTGTTATATAGTTTTTGGTTTATTTTGAACAAAGTAGCTATATAGAATATTCGAGTGGACGAATTTGGGGAAAGACGGTGTGTCGGGGGGGGGACTAGTGGCCAGCACATCACTTTTGACTTTGAATAAGGGAACTAGAACTTTGAATTTCTAGTCATTTGAGTTCCCTTCAAATTTTACACAATCACATTTTCCTTAGACACCTCATATGCCCCTGGGGCAAAACTTGCAAGTTTTAGTTTCCCAGGACTATGTAGTAGGGTTAGGTTGAATCTGAAGTTTTTGTTATTTGATCGTTGGACTATTTAAAAGAAAATGGCTATCTCAAGTTAATCGGACGCATTTAACACAAGTAGGTTGTGTGTGGGGGTGGGGGTTTATACCCTTCGATCACTTTTGACTCTTGAAAAGGTACCTGGAACCTTCAATTTCCAATCAAGGAAGCTACCTCTGAAGTTTATATGACCACCTCTTACATAAAAACCTTATTTGCCTCGGGGATAACTCAAAACACTGGCCACTAGGCTCTGGAGGGTTGTTTTTACCCTTGAGTTTTCGTTGTCTGATGTTTTAATCAAGCTCAATAAAATGGTTATCTCAAATTTTTCTGTTGGATGGGTTTGGGGTAAAAGGGCGTATGGGGGGGTCTTGTGAGCTAGACCTCCAACCTCTTTGGACTCTTCAAAAGTGAGCTATAGCTATCAATTTCCAATCGGGTGAACCTCCCCTAAAGTTTATAAGAGCAGCCCTTTCATAAGAACCATGTGTCGCCTCAGGGCATAACTTACAATGTCCACCCCTGGGCCCTCTGGGGTTTTGTCGACTCCAAAGTTTTTGTTATCTGATCTTTGAACTATTTTAAAGCTTTTAATGGATAATTTGCGGGAAAATAAGCGTGGGGGGCTATTTGTCCCCCGATCCCTTTCGATTCAAAGGATACTATGACTTTTTCAATTGAATGAGCCCCCTCGAAAGTTTATACGACCATCCCTTCTACAAGAAATGCCCCCGGGAAAATAAACTAAAGCTTTGATCCTTCGGATCTAAGCTAGTAGCCTTCGAATCACTTTTGACTCTCAAAAAGGAACTAGAATTTCCTATTTACATTTGAATGAGCCCCCTCCGAAGTTTATACGGTCATCCCTTCCATAAAAACCTTATATGCCTGCGGGGCCATCAGATCACTTTTGATCCTTAAAACGGGAATTAGAACGTTCAATTCCTAATCATTTGAGTCCCCCAGAGTTTTATAAGACTACCTCTTCCATAAAAACCTTATGTGCCCCCAGGAAATAAGTTACAATCCTTCCCCCGGGTTCTAGGGTATATTAAAGCTTTTATCCGATGGGTTTGGGGAAAAAGGGCAGAGGGAGGGGGGCTAGTTGTCCTCCGATCTCTGTTGACTCTTAAATGGTGAACTAGAACTTTCAATTTCCAATCAGATGAGCCATATCTGAAGTTTATACGATAATTTTTCTATAAGAAAATCCTTCTATAAGTTAAGCCCCAGGGCATAACTTACAGCACCTGTCCCCAGGTGCTGGGGGTTGTGTCGACTCTGGAGTTTTTCCTATCGGATTTTTGAACTATTCTTAACAAAATGGCTTTAAATTTTTTTACCGAATGTATTTGGGGAAAGGAAGGCAATGGGGCTAGCTGCCCTCCGATCAGTTGTGCCTCTTAAAAAGGGCACTAAAACTTACGATTTTGAATCGAATGAGTTCATTTGGAAGTTTATAGGACCACCTTTTCCATATGAAGGGCCTCTGGGGGAAAAATAATGATAAAACATCGGAGCCGTATGACCTTTATTATAGGCAAAGTTATAGCGTTGCCTCTGATAGGGCTTTCGTGCTCCTCCTACGCCAGTAAGGAGCACCCTCATGGAATTTTCAAAAGGAACCAACAACTAATTTTGCTTTTACAAATATTTGGATGGGCTATTTCCCATTTTCCTCTTTGATTCATTTTTAAACGTCTTCTTGTTTTTCAGGATGAACAACACCCCATAACGGTGCACATGCCGCCAGTGGAATCGTGAAACGATATCACAGCCTTACCTTTGGAACAAATATTTCAACTGCGATAAGGGCATCAACCCAGGGAGCATCTTTGTCATGTAAAAAACTCTGAAACGCGTCGGGAGCAATTGATACCAGGTTTGTGCGATCAATTGAAGTTGATAAATTATATGGCAATGTTGAGGGATAACTGAGCCTTGTTGTCCTTACGTAATCCACTAGACACTTGTCCTCCATGTTAGTTTCTTTGGAAACCATTGTTTCAAAAGATGGACATTTTGAAACTTTATGCATGTTCCTCATTTTCACAACATAAATCATCAATATAAAAAACGTGATAACTATACAAATATTTGTCTGGTTTTTAGCATTCCTTGTTAAATTAGTAAGACACATGTTCACAGTAACTCGTTCTACAAGAGCTACTTCTAATAAAGTGGCTCCTTTATTAATTTTTCCTTTTCACGGTCTGCCATGTTTCCATGATCTGCTAAAAAACCATAACTGAAATGTCAAAGACCAAACTTTTTACTATAGCCTAGTACCAAAAGCTGTGAAACAAGTAAGACATTATACTTAATACCGGTTTTTATACTTTTTTCTATGCTAATTTTTCTATCTTTATAAATGGTTTTAACAGATATGATAAGAATAAAAAGAAAATCGGTTATAGCTAAATTAGGAAAAATGTTTCTTTAGAGGCTAAGAATTTTTCAAGATAAGCCGCAAGGATGCAAACTGGGATCATTGAGCGCAGCCCTCCACAAAATCTATAGAATTATACGATTTCTTTTTCAGAATTATCTGCATATCCTGGTGAAATACTTACAAGTTTTGTTTTTTCTCCTAAGTCAATAAAATCTAATAATTTTCCAAACAGCCACATATATGTACATTTTTTTTTATGGATTGCGTAAACTTAAAGCGGGATGGTCGGTTTTGACTCAGGTACTATAGATTGCGCAATCAAGCAATATAATACTATGCCCCAAGTTACACGGCAGTAACTAGTATTTTGAGTTAGAACTGCTTTTAAAAAATAAAGCCGACACAAAAGCCGATTTAATATTCTTGAACTGAATAACAGTATCATAAATTTGTGAAAAACATGAAAATTGGATTTGCAAAATCTTACAAAGTTTCTGGCACAACTGTGGCAGATATACTATTAAGGTAAGCTATATTATTTCTATTTTAGTTAGAAAATCTTAGTTTGTAAATTTCCCCTCTTATACGAAATAAATTTTCCTCATTTTGCGGTTTAATGTTACTCTTTACTTTCATAATAACAATGCAGACCAGAAATATTTCCGGAAATCAAGAGGGATAAATTTGTTTACTTTACTTTTATAATAACAATGCAGACCAGAAATTTTTATGGAAATCAAGAGGGATCAGTTTTTTGACCCCTCTTGATTTCTATTAGTCTATATAGTCTATAGGTTGTAGCTTCAATTTCTGCATCCACTCTTCCTTCCTTGAAATAATTCTGTATTTCAAAGAATTATTTCACAGGAATTATTTCAAGGAAATAATTACTACTCACAAGGAAAATTGCGCCTTCAAATATGAAGGCGCAATGACTGTTAGGATCAGCCTCTCTCCCTAGTTACAAGGCATTCAAAGAAACCTACTGTAAATATTTTGAATTATATATTATCTGCCAAAGAAAAGTCGGTAAATTTTTCGACTTACGAATAAATATATTACTAAGTAATAAACATATTACTTACATATTACTGACTTACGAATAAAGTGAACATACTACTCGATGCCTTTTTTTAAGCTCTATTCGAATGTAGTAATCACTTCTATCGCAACTTCAAATTTAAGCACTTTTTGAGCTTTTGAAAATGGCCAAAATATTTCTAGTTTTGTATATAAAAGACAAACATTTGTCTATAACTTACTGTTTCATTATAAATCCATTTTTTAATGTTATATAATCCACAAGCACTTATTTTCCACGATTAAGTTCGATAAATAAACTTTAAAATATTATGCTGTTTCTTCCTTGACGCCGAATGTTCAATTAAAGTATGTATTTTCGATAAAATATCGAAAATATAAAAGCCGACGGAAGAATGTTTAGCTAATTATCTCACGAGATTCCAATCCCAAGGATATGTTAGCTCAAAAAGAGCTTAAATTTGAATTTGCGATAGAAGCGATTATTATATTCGTAAAGAACTTAAAAAAGGCATCGAGTGGTATGTTCACTTTATTCCTAAGTCAATAATATGAGCAACGAAAAATTTACCAAAAATCCATGGATAAAAACAACAAGAAGTAATATAATAGGTAAATATCCAAGACAGTGAAATTTGTTTAAAGCTTAGAAATATTTCGGTTCTTTATTATTGAAGCTGGGGGGGGGAGTTAATAGTGACCAAGTCGATTCAGGCTACGTTTCTCGATGATAAATTTGGAAATTGAAAAATTGACGTATTGGGCAGTTTACAATCTTTACCCAGGGTTGTCCGTTCCCTTTTCTACTTCCCTCTCAAAATGGTTTTAAAGTTCCAATTTAATAACCTTAGTCATTCCTTAATTATTGCTATCATACCCTTCTGAATTAGGATGTTTTGGCATTAAAATTCACTCTTTGAGGCGTTTGTCCCCATCCTAACTAAAAAAATCATTGAGCCCAACTAGAGAGAATTAAAGCCCTTTTATACAAATTTAAAATTGCGGACTTTTTTGTCAAAGAGTAATCATGGATAAAAAAAAACAACAAGTAAAAAAACAGGGAATTTACCAAAGAGAGTGAGATTTTTAAATCTCAAGAATATTTTGTCTCTATTTCGGCTCTTTATTATTGGTACTGTGAGGGGGACGGACGTAGTAGTTTCCTATTGTCCTAGTAGTGACCAAGTTGATTTAGGCTCTGTTTCCCAATGATAAATCCTGCAAGTTAAGGATGGACAAATTGTGTAGATTACAATCAGTTCCCATGGGCTGTCTGTTCCTTTAACTACTTCCCTCTGAAAATGATATTGAAGTTCCAACTTCAAGCCCTTAGAGATTCCTTTGATATTGCTATTGTGCTCCTTTGACAGCCTTCCTACATTTAGTGTTATTCATTTCGCATGCCATCCCCCTCAACATTTGTAACCTTCATACCCTCAGCCTATTTGCACCCTTTTACCAACTGTCAGTTTTATATGTAAGCAATGGACAACTTATATAACGCACAATACTTGCCCCAGGGGTTGTGTGTGTGGGGAGGAGTTGTCGTTCCTAGAAATAGTTATTTTACTTTTGACTGCCTTGAATTAGAGGCTATATCAAACTTTTGATCAGGTATATTTTTGGAAAAAAAAGCATTGGAGTGGTCGCCCTCCAATTAATTTTGAAAATTAAAGAGAGCATTAGAACTTACAATTTACAATTGAGTGAGCCCCCTCCAAAGTTCTTATGACCGCCTTTTTCATAAAAACAACATATCTCAACTACGGGCAACTTCTATAACTTACAACGCTAGTCTCTGGGGACGGGAGGGGCAGGATTGTTAACCCAGAAGCATGGTTATTTAACTTTTGGTTTATTTTTAACAAAATAAATATCTGAAAGTTTTTATCGGGTTCATTGGGGGGAAAAGAGAGTAGGGGGATTTTCCTAGGGGAGGATTTTTGGTGGGAGATTTTTACGGGGTGAAATAACATCAGGGGAATTTTCAGTGGGGAGGGGATACGCCTAGCACCATGAATTATACATCTGTTGACCATTGTACAATATTCATGGTCTTTATTTGGTGGGTTTTCACCTTTGGTAAATGCCTAGGCTGCTCATCAGTGTCTAATGACAGTCCTTAACATCTCTTGTTGTCGTGGGAGATCTCCTTTTTGAAATTCTGCCTCATATCTTGAAAATCAACAACCATCTTTTCAATAACTTTGATAACTTTCTTATCGGTAGAACTTTCGCCTATCCGAAAGAAGCAAACAAGGGGTTCGTCAACTTTATCGAATACTGAGCACCCAATTATTATGCCAACGAGATTAATTGACTTGCGTTAAGTTGGCATAGGTGTAACGAAATAAACGAGGCTTTTTTCTATTAAATTGAATAAGTGATCTGTAAGATATTACCGTTTGAAGAAGACTCAATAAATTCGAGAAGACTTTTAAAACAAATGAATGTTTTATTAGCATGTTTGATTTAGATATGGGCGACCACATCAAAAAATGTACCAAAAACCTTTTTTTTAAATGGCTCAAATGAAATTTTTCGCCAGGAGTCAGCTCCCTTAAATTTTGGGACAAAATATCGTTAATAAGCTATTTGAGTGGGGGGAAGGGTTGTCTTTATCTAATCTTTGAACTATTTTCAAAACCCTCGTTTAAAAACCTTACGTGACCCCAGGGCATAACATATAACACTTGCCCCCCTGCTCTTGGGAAAGATATTTGGGGGAAAGAGAGTAGGACGGCTAGCTGCCCTCATGTCCCTTTTGATTCTTAAAAGGAGAACTAGAACTTTCAATTTCCAATAAAATGAGCCCCCTCCGAAGTTTATACAATTATTTCTTCCATAAGAGCTTATTTGCCCCCGGGGCATAATAAATAACTCTTGTTTCGTTTCTAGTGTAAACCCCGGAGTTTTTATTATATGATTTTTGGTCTATTTCGAACAAAATAAACATTTCTAAAATTCGCTTGGACGCATTCGGGGAAAAGATTAGTTGCCACAATGTAACTGAGTCTTAAACAGGAAACTAGAACTTTTAATTTCAAGTCATTCCAGTCCCCTCTTATGTTTACCTTTTCCATAAAAATTTATATACTCCCGTGCATAAGTTAGAGCCTTTCCTTCGGGCTGTGGGAGGTTGATTATGTTGAGCCCGAAGCTTTTATTTTCTGATTGTTGGACTATTTAAAACAAAGCGGCTATCTTAAAATTTGTATTGCATGGGATAGGGGAGAAGAGGGCGTGTATTAGGAGGGGGGAACACTATTCTTTCACTTTTGGATCTTAAAAAAATGACTAGAACTTTCGTTTTCCAATCAGGTAAGTCACTTCTAAAGTTTATACGAACATCTCTTACATACAAACCTTATGAGCCCCCGGCACATAACTTACACAAACTTATCCCCGGGCTCTGAGGGGCTGTGCCAATCCCAGATTTTTGTTCTTTTATCGTTGAAATAATTAAAAAAAATAGTAATCTTAAAATTTTGATCGGATGCATTAGGGGAAAAGGGCTTTAAGGAGGGGGGGGGCTAGTTGCCCTCCGATCAATTTTGACCCTTAAAAAGAGCACTCGAGGTTCTGATTCGTAATCGAATGAGCCCCTCCGAAGTTATTACTACCACCCCTTCCATAAAAACTTATAAGCCTTGGGGGCATGATTTACAACGCTTTCCCCCAGTTTCTGGGGGTATGTGTTTTTGTTCGAGTTTTTGTTATATAGTTTTTGGTTTATTTTGAACAAAGTAGCTATATAGAATATTCGAGTGGACGAATTTGGGGAAAGACGGTGTGTCGGGGGGGGGGACTAGTGGCCAGCACATCACTTTTTGACTTTTGACATCTAAGGTTATAAAATAAAGAAATCAGTTTTTTTCAACTGACAGAAAGGAGCAACATTAAAACTTAAAATGAACAGAAATTATTACGTATACGAAGAGGGTTGCCCCCTTCTCAACACCTCGCTCTTTACGCTGAAGTTTTTCAGTACTTTAAAAAAAAGCTTCTTATTGTTCTAATTAAGGGAAATTTGTGTTTCAAGAGTCACTCTTAAGGAATTGGGCAATATTCAAACTATGAAACAGTTCGTGGTACTGAACTGTAGTAAGGAGCGACCGGGCTCAATAGTAACCAAAACTCTAAAAAACGGGATTTTGATACCAAAAGTTACATCCAAAGAATCATATTTTTTATGCTGATTTTAAATATATAACTTTCATCAAGTTGAGTCATACCCATTAAAAGTTAAGAGCCTGAGAAAATATGCCTTATTTTAGAAAATAGGGGGAAACACCCCCTAAAAGTCATAGAATCTTAAAGAAAATCACACCATCAGATTCAGTGTATCAGAAAACCGTACTGTAGAAGTTTCCAGCTCCTATCTATAAAAATGTGGAATTTTGTAGTTTTTGCCAGAAGACAGGTCACGGATGCGTGTTTATTTGTGTTTTTCCCAGGGAAGAATGTATTGACCCTGTGGTCCTAAAATGTCGCGAGAGGGCTCATTTTAACGGAAAAATTCTAGTGCCCTTTTTAAGTGACCAAAACAATTGAAGGGAACCTAGGCCCACTCCCACACTCGTATTTTCTCAAAGTTACCAGTTCAAAACTTCAAGATAGCCATTTTGTTCAACATAGTCGAAAAATCTAATAATTATGCCTTTGGGGACGACTTAATCCCCCACGTTCCCCGGCGGAGGGGCTGCAAGTTACAAACTTTGACCATTGTTTGCATTTTGATTTAAAATGTTACTTTTTTCGACAATGGTTATTAGGAAGTGTACAGTTGTTTTCAGGGAGACTTTTTTGTGTTTGGGAGGAGGGAAGGGGGTTACATGGGAGGATCTTTCCATGGAGGAATTTATCATTAGGGAAGAGAATTTCCGTAAAGGGGACGCAGGATTTTCTGGTATTATTTAAAAAAAAACAGTAAGAAAAAACGATCTTTTCGAAATTAAAAACGATGTTACAAAAAATTATTAAAAACCAATAGATATTAACACAGAACCTGTCACAAATAAACCTTTGAGGTAAGCTGCCAAAAAAGCAAGATTAACACTAAAAATGTGTTTTTAATTATTCTCTTTCATTTCAATGAATTGCTTCGTTTCATCTCAATTTATTTATCAGTGCTCGTTGAACTTCAAGGAAGTAAGGATGCTGAGACTGTTTCAATTTTTTTTTCTTTTCAGTTATGTTAGTCGTATCTTGTTGTAAGTTTTTTTTCTTCTATATATTTAAGTTTTGCTAAGGATGGCCCATGGGCATAGGGCCGAAATATTCATTCTAATTAGATTTCCACTGTCTTGCAAAAAGAATACCCCATTGTTCTTCTTGTTTATGATGTTTATGTAGGTAGGACATAAAAGAACTTTTAAAGGGAATAAAGTGAGACAAATAGCTGATTTTGTAATTCACATTGTTTTCATTTCGCCATGAAATCTTCAGCAAAATCAATTTTTTGCTTTTTTGGCTATTAACATGTATTTATATTCTTTATCCTGAATATGTGCAAATGCCAGCGTAGTGCGTATAGTGTGGCACACTATGTGCAGTGCGTATAATATTTTATGGCAGACTGGTTCTCCCAACGCTGGTTCTCCCATAGAAAGTCTGACTCATCTGTTCTTTTTTTAAATCATTGATTCAAAACCGCCGCGTATTTTGTATTACAAGTCGAAAACTACTTGTAATTGCTGCTGTAAACAACATTTTAAATGCTCATTTAACCATTCTTTGCTCGATTCTGGTGTAAACCAATAACGACAATAAAAATCTGACACTTAGTTTTCCATGAGACGTTACGTGAGCAAAAATAACTATAAACTTACAGTTATTTTAAAACAACGTGAAACATTTTTTTTATTTTTTTAACGTTAACAATAACGTGAGCAAATAATAACGTGAGCGAAAAAAAACTGTAGTGTTTATCTTTAGATTCAAAAAACAACAAATATACACAACATTTAACATTTACAGTATGAACACGATTAGGGCATAACTAATTTTATTTTATCATAATAGAGAACTGATATTCTGATACCGGGGTTTTCCTCTTTTTTGAATATCTTTCACATCTCCTTTATTCTTGCTTTGTTTAAGGCTGAAATACCCTCTTTTCTTACATTGTCTATCAAAATTTATGGTCAAAGGTTATATCGATTATTTATAGCCTTCTGTTTCCACGATGTACCGGGAATCTAGTGCCATTTTGTCTTTCTAGAGAATAATTAAAGTCGGTTAATTCAAGAAAAACATCTATACCCCTTTCTCCAATATTAGAAACCTGCTGCCATTCTCTGACTATTTTTTGCAGTTTTATTTATTTTATTCATTTGTGTATCTAAAAGTAGGCTTATAGGGTTGTAGGGCTTAAATCTTCCTTCCCATCGCAAAAAAAAACACAAAAAAACAACAAAGATACGTGCCGTTACCTGAGCATGTAATTTTTTTCTCGTTCTGAATGCGTTCAAGCATAGCACTTAAGGCGTACCTTAGCCCTTCAATAGCTTTAAATTATTTTTTCAATAGCTTTAATTTAGCTCTAATAATCCTATACAATTTTTAGTATTTAATGTCTTCCTGGGTTTCAAGGCATAGGATTTTATTTTGCCACTAAATACATAACTTTTTTTAAATTAAATCATCTTTTTGGACGGTGAAATCCTTTATCTCCATTGTTTAGGGTGTCCGAAAAGAAAATATTTGGAACCTTGCCTTTGTTAAAAGCCTAGTACCCTATTTAGAGAATGAGTTGGGTCTCTCTAATTTGATTAAAAACAATATTTTTACACCATCAATTCTTATTTTTGGGTACATGCACTTAATTGAAAATACCGTCATGCAAGCTATAGTCATGATCTATCACTCATGGTCACATCATGTTGCATCACAATCACTCATTGTTCCATCATGATCTATAGTCACTGTAACTTATTTGTCTCACTAAAATGACCTCTCTAGAATTATTCTAAATTATTCTGAATCTGATGGTGTGATTTTCGTTAAGATTATATGACTTTTAGGGGGTGTTTCCCCCTATTTCCTTAAATAAGGCAAATTTTCTCAGGCTCGTAACTTTTGATTGGTAAGACTAAACTTGATGAAACTTATATATTTAAAATCAGCATTAAAATGCGATTCTTTTGGCGTAGCTATTGATATCACAATTCATATTTTTAGAGTTTTGGTTACTATTGAGCTGGGTCGCTCCTTACTACAGTTCGTTACCACGAACTGTTTGATAAGTCAGTTATGGTCAGAATCCTAAAAAAAAATGTATCTTATTTTAATAATTCTCACATTCTCATCCCAGTAAAGGGAGTGTTTACTCCTTTTTGAAAATCAGGCAAATTTCTCTGGCTCGTAACCTTTGATGGGTCAGACGAAACTTAATGAAACTTATGCATTTTAAATCAGCATAAAAATCTAATTCTTTTGATATAATTATTGGTATAAAAAATCCGTTTTTTATAGTCTCGGTTGCTATTGAGCTGCGTCACTCCTTACTTACAGTTCGTTGCCACAAACTGTTTGATTATCGTTCCCGTCACTAATTGAAATTCAACATCCCTGGGTCAGTACCAATCTTTTTAGTACGGGTTTATCCGCTTATTGAATCGTCGGTGGCAAAATCGATAATCAGTAAATGCTTGGGAAATACATAATACGGGGTATATATTTGGGTGAGGTTAGAAGGGATAGGGATAGGTTAAAATTCAATTTGCGAAGGAAACGAGTGTCATATTTGGAGTCAAGATGAAATTTTCACTCTAAGGGTTATTATTTTAATAATAATCATCGTCACATTCTCACTTTTCATGGTTGATTAACGCTACGTTGACAAAGGCATAACTGCCTATTGGCAATTAGATCATACATCCAAAGCGAACGACTGTTTTGCTTCAAGTCCGTTGTTAGGTAAAGTTTACGATAAAATGTTTCGCTGTAAACTGAATGTTTTAGGCAATCAAATGATTAAAGGATATATCGATGTTTTCACTTTCTATATTTGTTATTATGATTTCGAATATTTGTTATTGTTTCTATATTTGTTATTATGAATTATTGAATTATGATTATGATATTATTATTCATTTTTTTGGTTAAACTAATTATCTCTTCGCATTGCCCAAGTTCAATAACAAAACTTGTAATCAAAGAGTATTTTACACAATTTTTTGCCAAATATCGAATAAGCTCTGATGACATAATACTTACCTAAAAATCTAGATTTGAAATTACACGGGCTCAACCTTGGGATAAAGAAAAACAACTATAGGCTATTTTTGACTATTCAAAATCAGAGAAATTTCAATGTTTTCTCCTGAATCGTTTGTGCCTTTTTGTGATTAAACAAAAAAAGCAGGTGTTTTCAACTGAAAGTAAGGATCAATAATTAAAAATTAAACGAACAAAAATTATTACGAAAGGGGAAGGACACACCCTCCACAATACCTCACTCTTCACGCTAACGTTATTTAGAATGTTCAAAAAGCTAACTTATTCAAACTTAATTAATCTTGTGTTTCACTATTTGTTTGTAAAGGATTGGGATACAAAGCCATGCTTTAGCATAAGGAGCTAAGTATTTAAGAGGGGACATCTCCCACATCCCACCTCTTACAATTTTTCCAGAGAAAATTGGGCACTAGTAGCAACTATAACTTTTAATTTCCTTTAGAATGAGCCCTCTACCGATGCTCTAGGACCCCTGAGTCGATATAATCAACCTGGGGAAAAACAAACACAAAAAAAGAGAGAGAGAGAGAAAAATAAATAAACATGCATCTGTCATCTTTCTTTTGGAAACATATAAAAATTCCAAATTTTTGCATGCAGGAGTTTAAAACCTCTCCATTAGGGTTTTCTGATACACTAAATCTGATGGCTCAATTTTAATTCAGATTCAATGACTTTTAGGGAATGTTTACTCCTTTTTGAAAATCAGGCAAATTTGTCTGGCTCGTAACCTTTGATGGGTCAGACGAAACTTAATGAAACTTATGCATTTTAAATCAGCATAAGAATCTAATTCTTTTGATATAATAATTGGTATAAAAAATCCGTTTTTTATAGTCTCGGTTACTATTGAGCTGCGTCACTCCTTACTTACAGTTCGTTGGCACAAACTGTTTGATTATCGCTCCCGTCACTAATTGAAATTCAACATCCCTGGGTTAGTACCAATCTTTTTAGTACGGGTTTACCCGCTTATTGAATCGTCGGTGGCAAAATCGAGAATCAGTAAATGCTTGGGAAATACATAATACGGGGTATATATTTGGGTGAGGGTAGAAGGGATAGGATAGGTTAAAATTCAATTTGCGAAGGAAACGAGTGTCATATTTGGAGTCAAGATGAAATTTTCACTCTAAGGGTAAGTTTGTTTCTTAGCTACTTGAATTGTTCGTTAATATAGATGTTTACTGATAATTCAGGTAATTCCATTTTCCAGTAGAAAAAAACTTTTTTCAATGTTTAATTTGTCATCTTTTTTTTAAAAAAATGCCTTGAAAACCTGCTCCTCTTCCTCATGTAAAAGTCTGCCTCTACGAAAAACGTCTCGAGAGAAATTTACTCCCATATAAACCCCCCTCCTCCCGTCTGGAAAATTTCCCCCTGAAAATTCTACCATGAAAATACCCCTCTCCCTGGAAAGACGATTCGCCTAAACATCGCGACATGTAAAATTGAGTCGGCTCAATTTTATTGATATAAGTTATACAAGATTTAGTTATATAAGATTTATGTATATCGTTTCTTGTTCAATAAAGTCAAGTCAAGTCTAACGCTAAGGGAAGGTACGAAAAAAGAATTTTGAATTTCGTTCTGGCACCAGTGTAAACGTCATTTTGTTTTATGTTTTTGATTTAATGTTGATTGCCATTTCTGTTATTTCTTCTTTTTAGGTTATAAAGCTTTTATGGGAACATCAAATTAAATGAATCGTATCCTAATTTCCGACAAAAAGCAATTAAAAAGAGAAAGTGCAATTTAATAAAAAGAATTTCAAATTTTGTTCTGGCACCAGTGTAAACGTTATTTTTGTTTTATGTTTTTGAGTTAATGTTGGTTGCAATTTCTGTCATCCCTTCTTTTTAGGCTTTACAGCTTTTATCAGAATCATTAAATTAAAATTATCGTATTCTGAGTTCCGACAACAAGGAAGCAGATTATATTGTTTGCTTTCGATTTTCTATTTAACATACTAGAAAAATTTTCTATGAATGGGAGGTGGGGGGTTGTCAAAGTTTTTGAACTTCAGAAGAGAATTAGTACCTTTTCACTTTGTGTTCCAACAGTTGTTAATTCCAATTGTAAGCAACATTTTTGAAGTCTTTCATTTAAAAAGCTGTCGGAAAATCAAAAATATTTATTTGATCTCTGCCACTCTTTTTATTTTATTGATTTATCGTTTTTTACCTATTATCTGGTGTTTGAACAGTAGTTAATCGCGGGGATGTTTCGGTGACGAAATCGATCCCGCCACTTTTTTGTATACGCCAGTCTCCAAACACAGCCAGTAAAAGTGACCGTTGACCAAGTAAATAAGGATTTTATGGATTCAGTTTTTGCTCGTATCCCTTATAGAGTTGACATTCATAGGGATCAATTTGGAAGTTCTATGGAAGAGTGAATTTTTTCTTTTTTCAGCTTTTTTTCTATATTTGATTTGTTTGATGGTTGGGTTGGACGTACGAAGGGAAAAACTGAATGTAACGAACGGTAATAATAAAAATACGTGTGAACAAAGTTTTTGTTCATTTGGTTGTACTTTGGAAAGAGTGTTCGTTTGGTTGTTGTATTTTGGTACTTACAGTGTCTATGCATCCCCTTGCTGTTTTTTGTTTCGTATTTCATGATGAATTGTATTAATAACTAGCTGTTGGGGTGGCGCTTTGCGCCACCCCAACACCTAGTTGGTGGGGCGCTTCGCGCCCCCCAAGCCCCCTCGCGCGCGTAAGTCGTTACGCGCCATTGTAGTTGTATCCCTGTGTCCCACCTGTGAATAGAGATAGATCATATATATATATATATATATATATATATATATATATATATATATATATATATATATATATATATATATATATATATATATATATATATATGTTGCATATAAATAGATTGTCAAATTTACTGACTCTTGAACATGCAACATATAATTGTCCATGGAAAGACAATCCGTATTCAGATCTATACCTCATTATTCTAATGATGTGTCCCTGTGTCCCGGTCGTCATTTGTGTCCCGGTGTCCCAGTTTGTAGTTTCTCTTTGAGTGTCCCGGTCGTCATTTATGTTCCCTGTGTCCCGGTGTCCTGGTGTCCCGGTCTGTAATTTCTATTCGAACAATCCCTGTGTCCCGGTCGTCGTTTATATGTCCCGCCTGTGCCCCCGGCGTCCCCGTTGTAGTTGTGTCCCTGTGTCCCAGTCGTCATTTATATTCCCTTTGTCCCGGTCGTGATTTGTGTCCTGTTGTCCCAGTCTGTAATTTCTCGTTGAGGTTCCCGGTCGTCATTTATATTCCCTGTGTCCTGGTCGTCATTTGTGTCCCGGTGTCCCGGTATGTAATTTCATCAGTTGACAAACATGACGTCAGTCGACAAACAACTGCATGACGCATACAGCTCAATCCTTATAATGACGTCAGTCGACAAACATGACGTCATTCGACACACAAACATGACGTCGCTCGACACACACACACACACAGACAACTTATTTATATATATATATATATATATATATATATATATATATATATATATATATATATATATATATATATATATATATATATATATATATATATATATATATATATATATATATATATATGATAGATAGGCTATCACTACTTGAAAAAACACTTGACTGTTTTACTGCAATGTTAAGTATGTGCGATTTTGTTGCAAGTGACCATGTATCCCAGGAGAATGTTTTTTCTGTATTTCATTTGAATTATCTAGGTTTAAATTCTTCTTATAAGTATTTGGTAGAGTTATGTTCATTAATAAGAAATATTGGTGCTATAGGAGTAACTGAATCATGGTTGAAGGATCATTTTGATTTTTTATTGGCAATTAATGGTTGTAATTTTTATGGAAAGAACCGGAGAAATCACAGACACAGTGGGGTGCTTACGTTAAGTCGCGCCTTGAGGTTAAGGTAAGGGACAACCTTTGTGTTTATGTTGAGATGGTATTTGAAAGTTTGGCAATTGAGGTAGTTCTGGCAAATCGAAGTTTTTTTGTGGTTGTATTTAGACCTCCTTCGGCATCTAGTCAGAATTTTTTTGAGTTAATAGATAGTCAATTGGAAAAGCTGCCAATGCCTACAAGTCCATGTGTAATAATGGGAGATTTTAATGCTGATATGAGTTAACAAAATGATAGAAATTGCCTTAGTTTTTGTGATACTTTATTTTCTTTTAATATGAATCTTTCAATTTATGTTTTACCCGGATTACTAAAACTTACCCGGATTGTAGAATAATGACAGCTTTAGAAGTTGATAGATTTACGTGTAGGTCTCCCAGAATTGATAATGAGCGTTTTTTTTATCAGTAAGATTTTTTTTTTTTTTTAAGCGCTGGAGAATTTTGATTGGTCATTTTTGAGTAGTTATTCTACGTCTTCTGAAAAGTTTTACCATTAGTATCGGAAAATAAGTGACCTTTTGAAGGAAGAGTGTATTCTAAATACACTCTAATATGAGTAGGAATATTCTAAATAGTAGAATATTCTAGATAGTAGGAATAAACCAAGAAAACCCTGGTTAACCACAAGCTTAGTAATTTCAATTAATCGAAGACATTGCTTCTATAAGTTGAGTGTGATAAGTGGTAGTGAGAATGATAGTAGAGTGTATAAAAATTATAATAGTGCTTTAAATAAACTCCTGAGGAAGGCTGAAAGGGAATATCATTTTAAGGAATTTAAAAACTGTCAAGATAATCCAGCAAAGACTTGGATGACAATTACGTCAGTCATTGGAAATAATGCTAGTAAGCCCACATATTTAACTGAGCTGGATGATCCAATTCAACAAAGCAAAGGAATTACTTTCCGTTTTTCTAATATAGGTTGTAAAATTAAAAATTCGACTTTAGTTTGTCTTGAGGATGGAACTTTCAAAGTTTCTGGGCTCTTCAAGTAATATGAGGATTTGGCTTACAAAAGTGACAGAGTGATTGGCATAGTGTCTTCAATGATGAGCAGTGCTGCATGATCTGATTATATATCTTTTAGAATAGTAAAAGTGATTTTTCCATTTCTTGTGCAAAGTTTTTTTGATGTGGTTAAGGGTTGTTACAAAAAAAGTCCATTCCTAAGTGCCTTTAAAAGAACAAAAATTTTACCATTATTTAAAAAAGGAGACCAAAAAGATTTCAATAACTACAGACCGATTTCACAGCTGCCAACTTTTTGAATAGTGACGGAGAAAATAATATTAGTGAGAGTGGATAGTTTTTGAATAAGAAATGATTTTTTTTTAATTAGTTTGGTTTTCGTAGAGGTTATTCTACAGAGGGTTTTATCCCCTTCCTTTCCCTAACAGTAAATGATGGCCTTGATAATAAATTTAAAGTTGGTCCAGTGTTTCCATTATATTAAAGGCGTTTGATACTTGTGAACTTCTGATGTTATTGAATAAACTAGAAAACGGAGGCATTTGTGGGAATGCACTAGGACTTTTTGCTTCTTATCTTAAAAATCGAGTCTTTTTTGTGAAATTGAAGGTCCATCAATAGATCATAAATTAAAATGTGGAGAACCACAGGGGTCCTCCTTGGGACCACTATTGTTTGCAATATATGTAAATGACCTATACCTAGTTCTTTGTGGGTTGCATATTGAAGTTTGAAGGGACCAAAGACAATGGGACCCTAATCAAGCTTTATTGCTGTTTGCAGATGATACATGTCGTATGGCGGCAGCAAAAACAGAAGGGTGATTACTAACTATGGCAAAAGGTAGTGTGTCAAAGATAGAAAAATGGTTGGAAGTTAATCACATAAAACTGAATTAAAAGAAATCTCATTGGGTAATTTTTTTTAGGTTACCAGATTATTATTCTTGGTTAAAGGAATTAAATGTCGGATCTTACCGTATTGAGCTTGTACCGTCTGTAAAATGTGGATACCTCCGGAACTGTCCCAAGTTTTGCCTTCTAATAATCGCTTTCAGTTTCTTGTTTCCCATTAACCTTTTTCACTTTCCACTTCAATCCGTTTGCACAAAAAATCTAGTGTGATAATTAACTCAGTATTTTTCAATTTTCTAGCGTGAAACAGCCAAATACTCAAATCAAACATGTGTCTACTGCATACCACCCACTTAAATCAGTCTCCTGGTGATTAACGAAAAACCATTATAATGTTAAATAGTTCCAACTGTTAGTTCGGTCTCATTTGGAACGAAAAATTTAATTTATTAAATAATACTAGTTCCGAGCTAGTACCGTCTGTACCGTCTGTAAAATGTCGGATCTTACCGCATTGAGCTTGTACCGTCTGTAAAATATGTTGGTGTAATAGATCAGATTTTTTAGTTTCTCAAAGTCTATACAATGTATGTCATCTAAAATTGCTTGGAATGTAGGGATCCTGAGAAAGTTGAAGTATTTTTTCCCAGTTAATATGCTTGGATTGGTATATTTTTGTATTATCCACCATTGTTTGATTTATTGTGGGTTGATGTGGTCATCTGCTTTTGAAACACATTTGAGGTAATTACTTGCTCTCCAAAATTTGGCGGTTTGGGTTTCTGTTAATTATGATAATCGTATATCAGTTAGAGATAGTTATAAAAAAATTTAATATTTTACCAGTTTCAGGTCTTTGAATTTTTATAAGGTTCTATTTATGTTTGATATATTGCATAAAAATGCATCTGAATGTTTGATTTGTGTTTGAGAGAGATCAGCCTGAATATGTTTTTTTTCCTTTTCTTGTATATTTTTTTTGTGTTTTTTTAAATAAATCCTCTCTGTCTATAATGAAAATACAATACTTTATTAACAAAATTATGGAAACTGCAGCAAATAATTATGGAAAACATGTCACCCAGAACGCATTATATTAAATATCTAACCTGCCATAACTTAACCCAACCAAAATACCAACTCTATATATTAAATATTTAATTAAAATATAACTAAATCGTGGTTTTTCTGCTGAGCGTAAGCTAATTGTCTCTGAATACGGACAGTCGAGACAGATAAAAACCGGTTCTTGCACATCCAAGAGAGCAAACTTTTCTAATGTTTACTGGCTATGAAAACACGAAAAGCGTCTTTTATATTTCTAAATGGAATTTCTAGAACCAGATAAAGTAAATGATAAAATTAAAGTACGCACATATTTATCATAGAATATAAACAAAATTAATTGCCTCCGGAACTGTCCCAAGTTTTGCCTTCTAATAATCGCTTTCAGTTTCTTGTTTCCCATTAACCCTTTTCACTTAGCTTCACTCAATTTGCACAAAAAGTCTAGTGTGATAATTAACTCAGTATTTTTCAATTTTCTAGCGTGAAACAGGCAAATACTCTAATCAAACATGTTTCTACTCCATACCACCCACTCAAATCAGTCTCCTGGTAAATAACGAACAACGAGCTCTTAGACACCTTGTAAAATACTGTGTTTTCTCTGTTTTTCAAGAAGTTTATGCTGCTTTTATATGACAAGTTTGAGCAATATTACAATTTTGAACTCATAATCATCTAGACTAGGAAGTGGTGAAAACATTTATATAGATATCGTTCTATTTTGATTAAGAATAATAGCATTTCCTTTTGTGCCCTTTTATGCTCTCACCTTTTATGTCTTTAAACACCTTTTATGTCCTTAAACAGCTATAAACACCTTTTATGCCCTCAGTGTATAATGAAATACAAGACTCTTAATCAGACCCTACTTTTCAAAAACAATCTTAGCATTTCTAAAAAATTTCAAAAATATCAAGGCACCCAAGAATATACTTTTTGCTATTGAACGGTGTCCCCATCTTAATTTTGCGCTCGAGTACCAGAAAATACAAGCGTAAAGAAATTTTACAGGGCAAATTGATATACTTTAAGAACCATATTAAAATACTTTAATTGAAATTGAATTGATGATGATATTGATTGATATTAATATTGAATTGAATTGATATACCTTAAGAACCTTAAGAAGCCAAGGAAGATATTGAATTGAATTGATATACCTTAAGAACCTTAAGAAACCAAGGATGATATACCTTAAGAACCAAACATAGTAAAGGTGCTTTAAAGTCATATCTTTATGTAATTCTGCTACAAACTAATACGATCCTACATTAGATAATAGGAACTGATATCTTTTAATTGATCTAGTTTGATTGCGCCCTTACGTTAAAGGGGGTAGTAGCCCTACTTTTAGTTGCGGTAATTTTGTTCGTTTTATGTTTCACTAATTCATCTCCAGTGACATCTCTTATTTTTAGTTTTGATGTTATTATTCATTTTCAATCTTACCCGTTACAAGTTTCATATTCGTATATTCACAAATTTGTTTATTTTTAGCTTATTATAGAACTTTAATTGCTGGAAAATGTTTCAAATTAATAAAGAAAAATACAAAAGAGTTGGGAAACCTAAATATAAAAATCAACAAACTTAACGTATGATGTCAGATCTAGGAATTTTCTTGTGTAATTTTTTCTCGTTTAAATGAATAATTGTCAAACTCCAATATTTAATTTTGCACATTGAGCCCGTAGTCTAGGGTTTTTTTTTTTATTTTGTATCCAGTCCATGAAGCACAGTTCATGAAGATTGTTATGTTTATCTGGGTTCAAGGGCATAAATAATAGTCTGCACAGGCAATTCTATTGAATAGGATGTAGATTTGCCCAGTTTATAGGTGATGTCACTAATCGGATGTTGTTGACATTAACAAGTCATGTTAGCGTAGGTAAGAAATAAAATTTTAAAAAAGGAATTATGACATGCTTATAAATAATGAAATTAATAATGAAATTATACCTCAGCCTAATTAGTAGCTTTGAAACTAGAAAAGAAGGCGACTTAAGGCCCTTGGATTGTCAGTCTAAATTTTTTTAAGATTTCAAATATTAACTCTGTTTCTTACGTTTCTTGAATTAAGTTTTCGAAATTTTTTCATTTTAATCTCCTTATTTTCAGTAGTCGTTTACGGTGTTTAAAATTTCATGTTCGCGCATTCGTTACAATTTATTTATACGAAATTTGTCCGACTACTATGTTTTAGATTTATTTCATTTGCACATCTGTTTTAATATCATTTTCTCACTCCTCCCTCTTTTTTTGCAGGATATCATACTTCTATGGATACTTTCTTGACATGGAGTCGGAATCAATAGCATTTCCAACAAACTACCTGCCGCTTAATCAAACAATTTCAAAATTTGACATACTTATAGAAGATCGAAGGTGGAAGTTTGAGGATGTTGAGAGAGTCCTTGGGGATAATTCTGTCTACGTAACAATATTACGCAGCCCTGCTCATCAGTTCGAATCGATGTTTCATTATATGGATATGAGAAAATTTTATAATGTCTCCTCTTTTGAAACATTTCTGCAGGAATTGGAGCTTGGTAATATTAAAAATGACAGGTTTCATGACATTTTTGAAGCAGGGCGAAATCAACTTTCTTTTTCTCTTGGCTTAGAAAATGGGGATTTTGCAAACGAAACAGCTATAGACTCATTTATTGAAGAAATTGACAATAAATTTCATCTAGTAATGATATCGGAATATTTTGATGAGTCAGTTATATTATTGAAAAATTTGCTTGGGACAGCTATTGGTCAAATGTTATACGTAAAACAACTTCCACGCTCAGAAGAAACAAAGTACAAGCTAACGGAGCAAAACACGAAGTTATTAGAAAAATGGTTGAGTGCTGACGTAAAACTCTATAATTTTTTTAAAAGGTATGCAAATTTAAACCACTATAACTCCTTTATTTAGGGGGAGGGGTGGGGTAGCCAGTAGGACGGTTAACAACCTCTAAGGCTTCAAAAGTTCCTAAAATCTGGTTGGGTAAAAAACAGTTTCCGATAATGTTTCCCATTATTTCAAAGAACATAATTGAGGTATGTGAATGAACTTTTCTAAGCTTCATTATCTTTTATTTCCTTGGAAAAATTGAAACTTTTAACTTTCGAAAAATTCGCAAAAACCACACTATAAAAAAAGACGAAGATGAAATTACACAGAACAGTATAAATATGAGCCTTAATTTTTCTCCACAGGACTTTTACGCCAAAAACCTTGACAGTCTAGCCTCAAGCAATTTTATGGAAATTATCTCTGGTAGACATTGTTCATGAATAATCAAGGACTCCGAAAATTCCATCTAATTCTTCAAACTTGTAAAGTGGAAGCTAATACAGCCATATCCGTCTTAAAAAATAAGGAAAAACTGGGAATTCAGTGTTTAATAGAAATAATCTTAAATTTTCAATTCAATTGTTTACGTTCGCACTTGCCAAGCTAAAAAAATAAAGAATGTGTTTGAAAAATCAGTAGAAAATGAGCGAAAAGAAATACCATTATGAGCCTCTAGAATTATAGCCTCGGTGATTGCTTTAGCAAAAGATAAACGCTTCAGTAAATCTAAGATAGGCACTAGTAGTGTAAGGGACAATACCACAGAACTTAAGCCTGAGGCTTTAAAGAATATACCTTAAGCATCATTAGAATAACCCTATTAGGACATAATTTGCATAACCGGTTCCTTTCTCTGTAACAAGGCTGACGATTCCATAATTTGCATGCTTACATGAGCATGTATGCTGCTTGTGCTACTGACAGGACAAATGGAGAGAATTTGAAGTACTTGTTTAATTGACATGATATTTTATTTGGGTCGAATGAAACTGGTCTTATGACACGAGCTTGTGTAAAGTAAATTGGACCCATTTTATAATACAAACCGATTTTTAATGAATCAAAAAGTGGCAAATCTGCTACCCCTTTTTTCTTATGGCATTCGCTTGGATAAAGCAAACAAGCGAACTTGTGTCACCATTGAATCGTTTGCTATGTCATTTGTTTAGAGGGAACTTAGGGTCATCCATGTTCCAACCTCCAAGAGGCTACCAATACCCCTCCCAATTTTCCCCCTCCCCCCTTTTTGGACTTAGAATTTTCTGGATTTAGAATTCTCAACGAAGCTGGTTCAAAAGGTTTTTTACTCTGTTTTACACAAAGCTCGATGAGCTTTGTGTAAAGCCCCCTCTTTTTTTGGACTCGGAGAAGATGGTTCAAACTGGTTTGCACTCGGTTTGGCACAGAGCTTGATGAATATATGTTTCTTTGAATCAAATGTATAGTTCAAAATGTTGTGTACTCCGTTTTGCAGACATGATGTACTAGATATGGTACATTAGGGTCTGAAATAGGCTAATTATGTTTTTAACAAAGTCTGGGATAGATGAATCGGATTCTTTTTAGAGTAAGAAAAATATGAAGTTGGAATTTATCAAGATTCAGTCAGACACGGACACAACCACAAATCTCACAAGTGGTATAATAAAGTCTGAAAAAGGTAAATTAGCTTTTTACCGTAGTCTGAGAGAGGTAACCACTTGTGAGCTGGTAGTAATGTCTCTGTTTGACTGAATCTTTATAAATTTCAACTTTGTATGTCTCTAACTCTAGAGGCATATGAAATTTTGCAAAGATGATAGTATGATATGTCTGCAAAACGGAGTATATAACGTTTTAATCATACGTTTGATTCAGAGAAACGTATATTCATCGAGCTTTTTGCAAAACAGAGTACAAAACATTTTGAACCACCCATTTGATTCAAAGAAACAGATCTTCATCGAGCTCTGTGCCAAACTAAGTACAAACCATTTTGAACCATCTTCGTTGAGTCAAAAACAAATTTAAAGTCCAAAAAAGGGGGATGGGGAAATGTTGGGGGAAGGGTATTGGGGACACCTTAGAGGTTGGGATATGTATTACCACAAGTTCCCTCTAAAATTCCATAGTAATTGATTCATTGGTGACATATGTTTGCTGGTTGACTTTACCCAAGGGCATGTCATAAGAAAAAAGGTACAGTTGATTTGCCGCTTTTTGATTTATTAAAATTCGGTTTGTATAATAAAATGCGTCCGATTTACTTTTTCCAAGCGCTGCGTGTCATAAAACCAGATTCATTCAACATGAATGAAAGTTATATCCATTAAACAAGTATTTCAAGTTCTCTCCAACTGTCCTTTAAGTAGCACAAGCAGAATATATGCTCATGTAAGCATGCAAATTACGTTATCGCCGGCCCTGTTACAGAAATAGTAACTGGCAATGTAAATTATGCTCTAATATGGTTATTCTAATGATGTTAGGGTATATTCTTTGGAGCCTCAGGCGTAGAGTCTGTAGTATTGCACCCACAACTACTGGCATTAATATGAATATTCGGTACCTCCTTGTTAGCCAGTACGCACTCGAGAATAGAAGTTAGATTAATTATAATGAAATATACGAAAATATAATGAAAAATGAAATATTTTAGTAACAAAATTTTAGAAACTACAGCAAAGAATCGTAGAATGGGGCCACCACTGAATATCTAACCTAAGCTAACCTATCAAAATACCATCTTAATATATTATCCAGGTAGGAAACATTTTGACCCGAAAAAATTGCAAGAGAAATAATTCTTTAACCAACTAAGAAAAATGCGCTGATTCCAAATATGCAAAGCTTGATCATCTAGCTGTTTCACAAGTGTTTTTTTTTTTTAAGGTTGAGGTTGATTTTGAGGAGATCACTTTTATTTGAACGCAAAACTAAAACTTAGGATTTCTGAAGTTGAGGCTGATGTAGGTGAAATTCTTGAAATTCATGCTTCCTTGTAAAGGCATACAGCAACAAGATTAATATCTAGAATAGGTTATTAGCTCATGGGGATTATGAAAATCACCTTTATTTGAACATAAAACTAACATACGATTTTTCAAGGTTGAGGTGGATTTTGAGGAGGTGAAATTCTTGTTTCCATATAAACGAAGTTGATGTCTGGAATAGAGTTCTAGATCATGGTGACTATGAAAGTCACCATTATTTGAACGTAAAATTAAAATTTTCATTTATCTTTTTAGGTTGAACAATGAGTATATAGCAAACTACTCTGTAAACTTTAAATTGTCGATATGAATTGTATACTTGCAAAAAATAGTGGGAGATTCAGGAATGAATTTTTAGAGAAAGAAAGGTGCAGTGTCAGCAAATGAAACTAGTCGATCAAGGAGGCGTGAAGATGTCACTGCAGTTATTGGGAATCCTGTCCATAAGTCATGCAGGTCTAGCTTCACAAACAAGAAACCTATTGAAAAGAACTTGTCATTGCTGTCGCAGGTGAAACAAAGTCAGACGCGAGAATATACCCAATTATATGGAAACTTCAGCTTCAAATTCTACTGTCTCTTTTGATCTACGCCAGTTACCTCAGAAAGAACAAAGAATAAAGAAGACAGTTTCAAGGTTAAAACGAGAGATTTTCAAAATACACTAAGAGAGGTTTGTGAAAAGAGAAATGATGACTGATCAGGGACAGTGGTGACTAGAATTCTTGCTGCCTCTGCCAATCTACACACTGCTGATATAGTTTACCATAAATCCGGCTTTTCAAAATTTTTAACGGAATGTAGTATCCTCCACAAGTATAGTGGAATTCCTTCACAGTCTTGAGATAACAAAAATCTGATCCACCCCAGAATCTGAATCAGAATGATGTGTTCGAGAAACGTGTCCTGTTTTTGCAGGCTAATGACGATGGGAAACGAATACTGAATGATCTTGTTAGAATGATGAACAAGCTCATGGGCGACGCAGGGGATTTTGGATATAGGGAATGATACATGAAAAAGAAAATACGAGAGAGATTTGGTGAAAGTGCAGTACTTGCAGAGATAAACGGCAAAAAGAACGCCATTGCGCTAAGAGCCACAGCTCATGCCATTCTCCGTAAGTATTACTTAAGCCAAAAATATGGACGTAGAACTGGAGAAGGAAGCTATAAGCCGAGCTGCAGCAGCTCTAATTAAAAGTGATGCTTATTAAACAAAAATGGATGCATAATTCAATTCCGAAAGCCTTGGGCAGATAACAGACAACATCAAATACTTACCCTCATCTTTATAGCTTTTTGTAACACTTTGTTTGTAGGAGACAAAACAGACAGGAAGGTTGCGTCAATAGGTCAGTGCATGCTATAAGCCTTCGGCCAAAGGCAATCAGACCGCCTCTTCGGAATAGACTTACTGTCCGGTTGCATCCTCAGTTTTATCAGCTGCTTTCTAATTGACGAGCTTCGTGCTATGGGTATCAGCTCATCATATTGTGAGGCGAAACTCTTGTAGCGTAACATTTCGATATCCAACTGCAGATACATTGGAGAAATGGAAGCAATTTTTTGTATCCAGCACTTAACTGGTAGTGTCAATCACAATATCTGAATCACTGATGGTAACGACACTTTCTACGGCATGGACATTATTGTTTCTCTGACGCCAGTGATGAGATCTTGAAGAGTGCCTGAGGGGAAAAAGTTTGTAACCTTAAGGCAGATAAGTGACCCGAAACTAAGCACGCAGTAGTCATTATTCGACGCTATTAAAGTATGATAAAGTGATATTAAAACTTTCAAAGGAAGCACATTTTTTAGACGCAACAGCATTCCAACTCCTCTTGGCACTTTTCAGGATACTAGGTCACTGTGCGCCTTCCAACTAAGTTTGCAGTCAAGAAGAAACCCGAGATAACGCGTTTCAGGACTTGTTTCAAAGAAACACCATCGTACTTAATATCCGAAGTTAATTCTTGGGGCTCACAAGTCCTCCTAAAATCCAAGTAGTTTGTTTTTGAAGTATTCACAGCAAGTTTACTGAGTGTAACAAACGTGTGAAGTGCCTTTAAAGCACTGTTTGCTCGATCTATCAAGTCTGGCAGCGATTTGGCAATAATAGTTATAGCAGCGTCGTCGGCAAAAGACGTTAAATAACCAGGGATAAAAAATCTCATACTATCTACATAAATTAAAAATTTAAGAGGACCTAGGACAGAACCTTGTGGCATTCCGCAATTCAGTGGGTAAACTTGTGAAGCTTTATTGTTTATTGCAACTTTTACACTTCCACCTCGCAAATACGACTCAAACCAAGGTAAAAACTTGTTCCTAATACCTAACTTCGACGATCTATCGAGCAAAATTCCAAAATAAATAGTATCGAAAGCTTTCTTAAAATCTATACAAATAGTCATGCAAAAATAATTATTTTCCAGAACACTGTTAGCTTTATCAATTAAATTTAAAGTGGCATTCACAGTTGAATGTCTTTTTTTTAAACCAAATTGAGTTTCAGACAGAAATTCGCAATTTGCTAGATGCTCATATACTATTTTGTACACTATTTTTTCATATCTCTTTGAAATGAGGAGTAGTATTTATATAGGTCTCTGATTTTAAAGGTCACTTAGAGGCCCAGACTTTGAAAGTGGGATGACTTTGGCCATTTTCAAGGAATGGGAAAATTGACCCTCTACCCTTGACAGATTCATCAAAAATACTAGTACTGGAAGAATATTTGGAAGCACTGATTTTAGAGTTCTTACGTTGGGGCCATCGGTCCCATCACTGTTTGATTTTATTGAAGAAACAATCTTCGTTATTTCTTCTGAATCGCAAAGTTTAATTTCATTTCAAAATCTTGACCCCTTAGGTCTTCAAAAGTAGATTCTTCTGTCAGCAACTCCTTGTTCACTGCTGCTTCACTCTGAACGGTTTCACCAATCTTTTAAAAATGATAAGCGGACAAGTCACATACTCTGTCAAGATTTTGAACTATTTTGCACAAACTTTAAGACTATACTGTTGTAGGGCAGGACTACCTCTGATCACTTCATTAATAGTTTTCAGAGTGACTTTAGGGTTTTATGCATTTTTCTTTAATTCTCCTCCATAAAAGTCTCTCCTTTTCTTTCGTCTAGTAGAATTAACTAGATTACGTTGATCCTTAAACTGTGCGTAACTAAACGCTTTTGGTTCATTCATGTGTGTTACATACATGGCATTTCTTACGTCAATTATTCGCAGAAGCACATCATCAACCCACGGTTGTCTCGCTGCTTTTTTTTCATTTTTATACTTTTCAGTGGGCATGTCAAGTCAGAAAGACCGGGTCGCATGGTGTTGATCTTTTCAAAAGCCAAAGATGGGTTATTCTCCATAAATATACTCTCCCAATTTAGTGCACCTAGCCCTTCCGAAAACTTTTTAACGTTTGCTGGCTTTAGATCTCGGATGTGTATATTCAGTCCCTGTTTTTTTTTATGCGAAGTTCTAATTTAGCTAGGACTGGCGAGTGATCAGAGATAGCAGAAATTATAACTTCTGCGCATTTAGTTGCTACTTGACGTGACGAAACAAATATGTTGTCAATCACGGTCACAGAATGCTTGGTGACCCTCGTAGGAACTGTGACCGCAAAATGTAGGATCGTGAGATGACATGAAATTTAAAAATCAGGTTCAAACCAGCTAGTATTTTCAAAACATAATTAAAATCACCCATGATCATAAATTCCAAACCTGAATTTCTTATTTTCAGCATTAAATCATCAAAACCAGCTATAGAAAGATTAAAAATAGCACTCGGTGGTGTATAAATAATAAAAAATTCTTTTCTTCAAATCTAACTCCAACAGAAAAACTGTCAAACTCACCCTCTAGCCAAACCCCAAAATCATCACGCATCTTGTACTGCAGAGAGTCCCTTAGTAGAAACGCCAGGCCGACTCTGCCCATTCGTGAACGGTTTTTCGATTCCAAACAATACCTTGGAAAACTATAGAACGAGAGAAGACTATCCTTACCCAAAAAATTTTCACATAAAGCAAGCAACTGAATAGAATCATTTTCATTTATAAACTGAACAATATCATGATAAGATGACGTAATGCGGCAGTTCCACGTGCGCACAAGGCACTAATTTATCCTTTTATTAATATCTGCATATCTATTGATACACGTGCTAAAACGACCCGGCCGAAAACTTAAAGTAGACTCCTCTGCCTAAAGCTTAGATAATAAATATTTGTCAATATCAAATGGGTCCCGTTCATATCATTTAATCCGAAAATTTAGTAGGTCAGTACCTATTAAAACGAAAAATAGCAATTATCGGCGTAAATATCGAACAATAAAAATGAAACGCAAAAAATATCAACAAAAAAAATAAATACAAAATAATAATACAAATTAATTAATGAAATCTCATGCAATCAACAAGTTACCTGATTTTGCGAACGGAAGGGCCGGTTGGCCTTTTCACAAGGATATGGTCATGGTCTGTCCAAACGTGCTTCATACCAAATTTTTCTCTTCGTCGCTTTGCTAAGGCCTCAGTGATGTTTACACCGGTACTCGCTAATTTTGATTTTTCTTTGAAGACTCTTCGAACAATTTCTTTGCTCTGAAGCTTCACATGCTTTATGAGAGCTACTTCACCAGAACCATTAGCGCTGATCATGTTCTGCCGAAAGCGAAATGCGCTTGTAATATGCCTATCCGTTATAGCACTAACAACCAATTTCTGCTTAATCAAATCAATGGAAAATGGTATTCAAGTTTACACCTGGCTGCTGTTTTATACCATTGATTACGAGGCTATCAAGCAGAACTTCTTGGTCATAATCGTCAAGTCTCATCTCTATGCGATTAACGCGCTCCTCTAGATTTTGAATCAGTGTTTTTAGGGTTGTGAGGAATTTTTCAAGCTTTTCAAATTACGATTATATTCAACCGCAATATAGTCGTACACTTCGCTGATTATATCCACAGAGCCACCGCCAATAGCCATTTCTTCTACTTTCAGGGCTATATCATTTCTTAGACTCAACTTCGTTTTTTTTCAACTCACCCTGCACCGTATCCACTTGGCCAAGTAGGCCTAAAGTCGCAGGTTCAGCTAGAGAAAGACTCAGAGCGGCGAAAGCCTTACTTCTACGATATACATCAGTCATCGACTGTAGCTCAGCAAAAGATTTATCCGCTCCTTTCGATTTGTTTTTTGAGGCCTGTTGAAATTAGCCTTTTCGGACGTAATATTTGACTCAGCGACTATATATTCACTATGCTGACTATTTATTCACGTAGCAGAAAACAATGTATTTGGAATATCCGTCACCCTCAGTTGTAAGTTTCATTACTCTTGATGGCCAGACAGGATATTCTGCAAAGTGAACTAAACCAAGTCGGACTACTTAAACTTCGGTATTTTAAGGTGGCAAAAACAAACCACAAAAAGTATGAAGTGAAGAAAGAATTTAAAGAAAAACCTGAAGAAAAGTGAACTTATCTTTAATCAAGGGCTGTGCCTCGCAAGTGCTTTCGGTTTCCAATCCAAACTTCGTAAGGTTGGCCCACCTGCTAATTCTGTGCGACACTGATAGTAGTTTTTAACGTACGGATACTAATTGACAATTTTTTTTACAATAACCGTTGAAACCAATTCACTTAGCAATATGCCTCACTGTAGGAAGGCTGGTAACACAGGTGAAATGCAATCAGCGACCTTTCTCTGTGATAGCAAGCCCACGCAATGCAGTCGTGAAATAATCATAATCCTCTATTAATGCTCACTGCTTGAGAGCTGAATGAATCCTGAAATATTAGGTATCATACGTCTCCCAACAACCTCTTATCACCCCCAGTGCAATGGACAAGTAGAAAGGATGCATAGAACCCTTAGAGATTTTATGTGACTATGTATGCTCGGGTCACGAAGACTGGTATGAACACCTTCCTTTCGCAATTTATTGGCTAAACATCGCATACAATGAAACCACCCGCAAAACTCCCTACTTTGCCATTTACTTGAGATACCCACCTTTCTTCCTGCCAAACGTTTAAGCTTAAATGAGTGCGTAAATTTGGCATGGATACATGTTTACAATCGGTGAGACCGATAGGTAGTTTCTTCTATTCTGGGAAGGATTTAACCCGGCGTAGTTTAGTAAGTGGGGTGCATAAGATTCCTTGTTCTCGTGGGAAGTTCTATATTGGTCGAATTCCCTAACAATTTCTTGAAAGACTTATTGAGCATCGCCACTCAATCGAAAAAAATTCTACGATTCAGTAAACCTTCTGAAATTTTTGTTTCGGCTTTAACTGAACATAATTTCTTTCATCCTGAACATTTTGTGTAATTTGATGAGACCATGGCTATTTTTAATGATTGAGGTTTCCTGTAGTGGGCGAGGGAAGCTATAGAAATGAAAAAAAAACATATATTAGCTAATCGTTCAATAAGCAGACATACGGGAAATTTAAGTATTGATCCAATTTCTAATATCCTTCTGAAAAATGAACCATTATCTAATTAGCGAATTAAGACTTTACAAAACCCCCAGTGGACTAGATTACCTACTAGACCAAGAAGAACTGATTTAATATTAGCTAACAATAGGATTATTTCGCTAAAGAATAATTAATTTCATTTTCATTGTTATACTTTTTTACTCAGTTGCTTTGGTGTTCTCATCGAAGTACCTCTATTAGCTACGTGAATCAGTTGCGACAGTTGTATGTTATTTTATTAATATTGAAGGTGGTTTTATTTTTTTTAGTTTATTTTTGTTTTTTTTATCTTTGTTTTATAGGTGCTGGAAGACACCTCGTTTACATACATGCGAAATATCAGAATCGTTTTAGTTTTTCATATTCTCTCTCTACTGGTCGCAGTCTCATTTGTTGTTTTTCATTGAGTTTTTCTCTATTTGTTGTTTTTTGTCAAGGCTAGCCAGTTCAGCTTAAGATCTTTCATTTATAAAATATGAAAAATAAATGTTACCATTTGTGTAGTTCGCTTCATTGTGAACGTTGGCTTCTAGTTTCTTCTGATATGTTTTCTTGTACATTGAAACTCAAATTATAAGTTTTCAGATAAAAACAAACCAACGTTTCTCAATGCTTTCAGGAAACTTGTGAAGAGTTTAACCAAAAATATCAGAGAAGAAGTGAGGGTTTATCGAAAATTGAACACTGAACTTCAAAAATTCTGCAAAGTTTATCAGCATGTTACGGGGGATCCAGATCCTTCTAAGCAGTTTGGGATATTTGAACTAGATCTCATTAGGAGTAATCGGTACGTATGTTTCAAACCTTTCCAGTCATATCGTTGTAAGAAAGTATGAGTAAAGAGCTATAATTGTCAAAAATCACAGTTTTGAGTAAACACAACAGTGAGAACGTAAACACATTAAAGAATGAGAATGAATTACTTTATTTTTACCTGACTTTTTCAATAGAAGGATTAGTCTCAGAAACTTGGGTACTTGTCTGTTAAACGAAACGTAAATAGTGACGAAGACAACGCTGCCTTTCCATTAAAAAACACCTAAAAAAGTATACACACAAAATAATTTGTATGTTATATTTACCAATAATTAGAAAATAATAACCTCCTAAATTCTGGTAAAGATAAAACCCCAGCTACTCGCCAAAGAGGTGTCTATCAAATACCATACGACTGTGGCAATTTCTATGTAGGGAGAACTCACCAGAATTTCGAGAAAAGCCTGTAACAGCATAAGAATGATATTACCAAAGCTCCGAATTCTAATATTATTTCTGTTTCTTTTGATTCTGCTTTAAGCAGCCGGGTTTTTGAAAATCCTAGCCAAAAAATACTTTTTGAAGAATTCGTCATTATTAGCAATGACATTGGCATAAAGCAAGTAGTTCGAGAAGCAATTGAAATTGGACTTAGATTAATAATAATATTTCTTTAAATAGCGACTTGGGAGAATATTCACTAAATACTCTATACAAAACTTTAAATAAAAATGACCATACGAAACATTACAAAAAGTCAATAGATACTACACAGAACCTGTCAAAAATAGACCTATGAGATCAGAAGCCAAAAAAGCAAGGCTGGCATTAAAAACGTTTTTTTAAATAATTCTCTTTCATTTCAATGAGTTGCCTCGTTCAATCAAACTTTATTTATCAGTTCTGGTTGAACTTCGCTGAGGTAAAGATGCTGGGACTATTTTGGAAAAATTTTTTGATTTTATCCTGTTGTAAGTTTTTTCTTCTTATATATTTTTGTATTGCTGTGTTTCCCACTATCTTGAGAAATTCCCTATGGTTCTTCTTGTTTTTGGTGTTTGTTAAATGAAGCACACATGAGAAGTAAAGTTAGATTAATCACGATGAAATATACCAGACAAGATGATAATATAATACTGTAGAAACAAAATTATGGAAACTACAACAAGGAATTACGGAAAGAAGATTGCACAGGACACATTATATTAAATGCCTAACATAACCTAACCTAACCCATAACCGCCTCCATATATTTAATTAATATATGTATACATCGTAGTTTTTTTTTCTCACAAAACAAGCAAATCATAACTGATCCCTGAAAGCCAAATCGAAAGTAAAACAGTTCAAAATAGGGATGAAACCTTTTCATTGACAGTGAACAGATACAAAAATTAACTGGATATTTCGAACACATATACAGTGTTCATCATCAGCAGTAAAACTGCTGATGATGAACGAAACTGATGATGAAACTGCAACAGTTTTAATGCTGATGATGAATACTGTATATGTGTTCGAAATATCCAGTTAATTTTTGTATCTGTTCACTGTCAATAAAAGGTTTCATCCCTATTTTGAACTGTTTTACTTTCGTCATGGAAAGGCAGTGTGGTCTTCGAAGTTATCGAAAGCCAAATCGATTTCTGTTAGATCTTACAAAGCGTATTTCTTGAGTGTGTTTCGTTTAAAAGATATATATGCCACCGAAATTCAAACTGGCTTATTCATTGGAAAGTAGACAGTATTTGTGCCTTCTTAAGAGCTAAAAGTCATTGGTGGGAAATAATCCTTTTTGTGTTCTTTTTGCACCCAGTCACCACCATAACCTTCCGATGCATTAGAATAAAATTTCCAGGTACCCCACTTTTTCAAAATAGTAAAACGTACTAATAAACACGTCTTCATGGATAGCATAATCCACAAAGGTCTATACATATTGAAAATTAATTATTGTTCATAATTTGGTCTCTTAGTTGAAAATCTAGCATCTTTTGTAGAAACATTATAGCATGTTACAAAACACAGCGGAAGAATTATTGTCGCCTATGTTTGATCGTGGCTGTCCTATCAGCTGGAAAGTTTTAGGGAATCCTTCCCTACACGAAGAAGACGTCAATTTGTATTTTGTGGAGGGGGAGGCTGAGGAGATCAAAAATATGCCAAAGCACGGTCTTTTATCGGTTCAAGTGTTACAACCAGAATTAAGGAGGGGGAAGTTCAGGAGCTCAAAAATGTGCCAAAACAAAGTCTTTGATCGTTTCGAATATCACCCCATAATTCTCTGCACAAAGGGAGCAAACTTTTAGTGGGTGGTGGGGGGGGGAAGACTCACAAAATTAGATTTCACAGAAATGCCAAAAAGTCTTTTTTTCGACAAGTATGAAACTAGATACGTTAAATGCTTCGTCAATGGGGATCTCAATTTAAACGATAATTTTAATAAAAAATGATGGTTTCCCCCAAAGAGGATCCAAATGATGCCAAAAAATCGCTTGTTTTCTTTACTGCCTAGAGCTTAAATCTAAAAGCTTTTCAGGCCAAGAAGATGCCAATGAACAAGAACAAATTGAAAGAAAGCACTTAATCTTCCAAAAAAGGAAATGAAACTAAGGTCAAATAACTTAACAGCTTAAAACTTGCTTAAGCCAAGATATCATAATGAATTATTATTTTTATTTTTTTTACATTCTTAATGGTTTTGTGGGAACTATCTAACCACCAATTCCTCCAAAATTATTTTTCTTGGAGGAATCTACTTCATTTAAGCTATTGTTTAGACGAATTTAAAGACCAAATCTAAAATTTTCGAAGAACAAAAATTATCGTGTATATGATGAGGACTGTCATTCAACAAAACCTCGGCTCTTTACACAGAAGTTTGACAATTTTACCCAAATTTTATTAAATTGTTCTAAGTGAAGAGTTATCTCGTAAAACATCTGTTCTTTTAAACTTGAGTGGCATATGCTTAATGTCAATTCGTATTAGTGCCTCGAGGACAAAAGGCCGAATTCCTTCACATTCAGGTTTCACAGTAAATTTCTCAGGTCACATATCTGATTGCCACAGCTATTATGCAAGGTAATATCGTATACATTTTTTGACTAAAAAGCATATTTTAGAGAATTTCGAAATGCGGCCGTAATCCTGCTAACTCGACCCGACGTCAAAAACGAATCCAAAGCAAATCAATGAAATTGCTTTCGTCGGAAACCCCTAGTTATAATTTATTTAGCTTAGCCTTAGCTTAGAAGATCTCTTAACATGTATAACATTTGGGGGTTACCATAGGAGGTCAACAGAGGAGATGAAATTAGGGGTCGCCATTGAAGTCACTTTCATTGAGACCCTTGAGTGAAGGTTTAAAATTCCTATCTGGTTGTAGCAGCTGCTGTAGTGAAAAAATATATCCCTGTTTGGAAGTGTTAATATGTTATTAATTTAGGGAGTGGTAGTTTGGAAACAGTACCTATTATGTAGCTATTATGCAGGGTTTATCGCATACATTTTTTGACTAAAAAATATATTTTTGAGGATTTCGAAATGCGGCAGTCCCCCAAAGTCGACCCGACGTCAAAAACAAATCCAAAGCAAATCAATGAAATTGCTCTCTTCAGAAACCCCTAATTATAGCCTATTTAGCTTAGCCTTAGCTTAGAAGATCTCTTAACATGTATAACATTGAAAGTCAAATTTTCGTATTTTTAGTACCGATGTGATTCTTTTTCCCCCCAGAGGTATGGACCTTCGGCTAAATTTATGAAACGTGGTTACAGTTGCCGCCCTGATCCATGACGAGATTTTCTATCCTTATTTACTTGTGCTTGTAGCAGGACCAGGAGTATCCACTTCACTTGGAATTTAAACAAAGCTCCTGAATGGTGATCTCCCGCGATGACGGGTATTGTGCCAATTCTTTGGCAAACGTCAACCAACATTTGTTACATCCTAGTACAAGTTTATAAAACTCTCCAGCTGGCTACAGATTTAGTTTAACTAGCTTCTACCAATTTTTTAATCGTTCTCCTACTATTTATTAATCGGCTAAGCAAGCAATATTTTTTTTAATGAGATAATAATCAGGCTGACGCAAAGTGTATCCAACTTAGTGAAGTTGGTGGAGCTTGATGATCCCTGAGATTTTGTCAATGTTGTAACAACGTAGGTGGATGTGGTCGTTCAATAACTTGTCTGAAAACTGGATGCGCGATATTAAACCCTTGCAATGGTGGTCAAAAGTAATGATGCCTCACTGGTTTTTTATGACAATCATAGCCGCTACTCTTTTCTTTCTTGATGGTTTAAGGTCCTGAATATACATTTTAAATGATCATAATTATTTCTTAGATTATACAGTCTAAGAAAGACTGTATAAAACGACCATTTTTTATTGATGTCGTAGAAAGTAATTGACGTAAGGGTAAACACGCAAATCTGATTTTTTCTTACAATGTTTCCAATATTTTTGTAATGAGGCAAAAGTAGGAATATATAATTTCTTCACAATTTTTGTAACACACAACATTTATATAACAGACAAAATCAAAGACAATTCTCCCAACTGATTATTATTAGGAGATTAATGCACCCTAAACTTTAAACTGATGGACCTTTCGAGAAAAAAAATTAAATCAAAACTTCGTGCTAAAATTGTACTTTTGAGATTTTCGGTGCCTTTGAGAAGCCCACAGAGTGATCCACTTGCCTTTCCCCTCTTAGTATCTGGTGCGCAAGTATGCAGTATTACGTAGTCATAAAGTTTTTACATATAAATCTATATATATAAAATTAAGTTGTCTGTCTGTGGATCAGGTGACGTCATGTTTCTGTGTCGGCTGACGTCATGAAGTTAGTTGTCGTAATTTTTGCTATGACGGTGACGTCATTAAAGATATTTAAGGCATATATGTTCACGTAGAAATCTATTAATGTTTAAGTTTAAAATGACTGATGAACTTACAATGGCAAAAGCCGATGAAGATGCTCAAAGAGTCTATGCCAAAAAACCTGCTGCTGATAGAGAAAGTCAGAAAAGAAAGCGTGTCGAGGAATCAAAAGAACAGCAAGGAAACAGGCTTGAGGCTAAAGAACGCAAAACCGCGCAGTTAGATGAAGATCCACCTGGACAGCGAGAGTCAAACCATATCCAAACTGAAAATGATAGCGATGATGATTGGGTTTGGGATTTTGACTTGGATAAGGTCATCAATACCTACCAGATTTTAGTTAAAAAAACAAAGGTTCGGCGATATGTATTTCATAGTGAAGCTGAAAAATAAAGAAGAAAAAGAAAACTGAAAAAAGAAAAAATGTAAAAAACTAAAAAATACTAAAAAGAAAAAACACTCAAAGAGAAATTACAGACCGGGACACAAATGACGACCCGGCCAGAGGGAATATTAATAACGACCGGGACACTCAAAGAGAAATTACAGACTGGGATACCGGGACACAAATGACGACCGGGACACAGGGAATATAAATGACGACCAGGACACAGGTATTTAAGAATATCGTTCAAAGACAAATTTTTAATTGTAAGAAGACCGTTGAAAGAGAAGTTTCTAGTTGTAAAATGACTGAAGAACCTACAATGGCAACGGTACCACCATCGAAGTAGATAACCAGTGGGTTGTTCCATATTCCCCATTAGTGCGAAACGTCAACCCCAAGTCAAATTCGTGCATTGTTTGGCATCATTTTAACAACTTGCTCTCCATCAGCTCCTACAGAGTTATGGGAAAAATATAAGTCAAAAATGTCCGAAGATATACTCCATCGAAAACAGTTAGAGACGTCAGATATGACTTTTGATTTTACATCAGAAATTTATAACTACACTTTAGTTATTATAGAAGATTTGTGCGTACGTATGGCAAACAAACCTCTTCAGGATTTGGGAATTCCTTCACCTAACCGTATCGCTGCTGTTTCGACATGTGTAGAATTGGATCGTGAACAAAGTTACAGTACGAGTGATCTATTGTCGTACGTACAAAATAACATTTCCAAGTTAACGTCGGAACAAAAAGACATTTATGATACGATAGACTCAATTTCAGGAAGTATACAACTACCTGCTGATTTCTGTAATTTAGTGACGTCCAAAAATGAATTGATTGAAAAAGTATTTCCGAATATTCTAAAAAATTATAAAAATAGTAAATGGCTAAGTGAAAGAGCGATTCTCGCACCCAAAAATATAGACATCCATGAAATCAACAATATTGTTTTGACCAAGATTCGAGACCAGGCAGTCCTTTACAAGTCAGTCGACACAGTTTTGGAACCAAATGAAGCGGTTAATTATCCATCTGAATTTTTAAATTCCATAGATCTTTCAGGGTTTCCACCACACGTGCTACAACTAAAAATAGGCGTACCAATAATACTTTTAAGAAATATAAACCCAGCAAAGCTTTGCAATCGCACGCGACTTGCCGTAAAAAAAACAATGCAAAAACCTAATAGAGGCCACAATCTTGACAGGGCCTTTTGAGGGTGAGGCTGTTCTTATTCCTTGCATTCCCATGATTCCAACGGATCTGCCTTTTCAATTTAAAAGATTGCAATTCCCAATTCGATTAGCATTTGCAATCACCATTAACAAAGCTCAAGGTCAATCATTAGAAAAATGTGGTATAGATCTTAATACTGATTGTTTTTCCCATGGACAATTGTACGTTGCATGTTCGAGGGTCGGTAAACCTGACAATCTATTTATATGCAGCGACAATTGGACAGCGAAGAATGTTGTATATTCGCAAGTTTTACGCAGTTAATTTGTATTGTATCTATCTATCTATCTATCTATATAAAAACGAGTTGTGTGTATGCCTGTTTGTTTGTTTGTAAAAAGAGCGTTTGCATATGACGTCATCATACGGCTTTGTATATGCACA
Organism: Artemia franciscana; assembly: GCF_032884065.1. NCBI lineage: Eukaryota > Metazoa > Arthropoda > Branchiopoda > Anostraca > Artemiidae > Artemia > Artemia franciscana. The sequence goes on along the minus strand of NC_088873.1, from coordinate 12,863,418 downwards.
GACAATGGGAAAGCCAAGAATGTTGTATATTCGCAATTTTTACTTAGTTTAACTCCTGCAGACGAAATGAATGCTTGACTGAAAAATTCTAATTTATGGGCACACGTAAAAATATTAAAATTAACTACAAATATGCGTGTCCGATTGCAAAACGATGACTCTGGTCAAACATTTTCAGATCAATTGCTGGCAATTGGAAACGGAAAGCTCCCAGTAGTGGGAAAGCCAAAAATGTTGTATATTCGTAATTTTTACGTAGTTTGAAACACATATATAAATCTATCTATATTCACAGGTGGGACACAGGGACACAACTACAATGGCGCGTAACGACTTACGCGCGTGGGGGGGCTTGGGGGGCGCGAAGCGCCCCACCAACTAGGTGTTGGGGTGGCGCGAAGCGCCACCCCAACAGCTAGTAGTCTATAAAATTGATTATAATCTATTTTTTGGTATTAATGTTCCACCGCATGGCATTATGGTTTCAGTATCTGGAAAGTTTTAAAGTTAGCTTTCTATAATTTTAACCCAGTTCACATTTCAACAGTAGTTAATTGATATCATTTTTTCTTGTTTGTGTCAAAACTGTTGTTTTGTAATTTGATATAGAAGAAACCAATAGCTATTGGGATACAATCTCTTTTTTCTACTTAGAAAACACATACACTTTCAGTTTAAAGCCAATATGTGGCAGTATTACCCCTGGTGAAAGGGGATACATATACATTTATACTATTTTTATAAGTGGGCAATAATTGTGTATGTATTTTGTATGTATGTATTTATTTATTTTTTTCTCGGAAATGGCTCCATATTTTTTGGGGAAAACTGGCATCTTGAGATATTCCGGCCTAAAAAACTCTCTAGATAGGTCAAAAGTTTGAGAAAATTCCTGAAGAGCCTAAATTTAGAAAAAAATTATCTATGTGAGTGATATCATTTTTATATACAACGTATTTTACACAATGTTGTTTTTACATACATTGTATTTATATACAATGACGTTGTAACACTTGTGTGAAAAAAATGAAGATTTTCAATTTCAATTTTCAATTTGAATTCAAATGGAATTGAAAATTGAAGAATTGCAAAAATATTTGTATATATTTTGACAAGGGATTGCAACAACTCAAAAACCTTAAGAAAGGAAATTAAAAGTTTGAAGCTTAGTAGAAATCTTTGTTAGATATTGGACCTGCTTTAACAATCAAATATCTTTGAAAAGACTTTAGTGTGAAAAGCCTTAAATTGCGTAAAGAGCAAAAAACTGGTAATTGCAAAAAATATTTGTATATATTTTAACAAGGCATTACACCAATACAAAAACCTTAGAAATAAAAACCAAAAGTTTTAAGGTTAGTACACAATCGGTGTTAGAAGTCACGCTTGCTTCTATAATCAAATGTGCTTGAAAAGATAAAGTATAAGAAGACATATCAGTATGATCAACGCATCTAAAGGTAGACCCAAAAAATGAATATTTACAAGTGTTATAAATAATAATTTGTTTTGTTTTGGTAAAATTATAGCAGTTCATATAACTGGCTTACCAATAAAATGAATATCCGAATCGACGCCTTTTTTATGCTCTTTTCGAGTATAATAATCGCTTCTACCGTAAATTCAAATTTCAAGCACTTTTTGAGCTCTTAAAAATGATGAATTTTCTAAAAATTATGACAGTTCATATAACTGACTTACCAATAAAATGAATATGCCACTCGATGCCTTTTTTTACGTTCTTAACGATTATAATAATCGCTTCTACCCCAAATTCAAATTTAAGCACTTTCTCAGCTCTTAAAAATGACGAATTTTCAATTAAATTATGAGTAATCGCTCGTTTTCCACAAAATAATACTCTGTTTTCTCAGCGCTATCTTTTTCCATAGTTTTCAAAAAAATAATACTGCATTTTCTCAGTGCCAAAGTTATTTATAATAGGGTTAGTTTAGGTTATGTTGGGTTAGGCTATGTTAAAAAGTGCTTAAATTTGAATTTATGGTAGAAGCGATTATTATATTTGAAAAGAGCATAAAAAAGACATCGAGTGGTATATTCACTTTATTGGTAAGTCAGTTATTTGAACTGCTATAAATCTACCGAAATTTTAGCCCCACCACCTGAACAATTAACAAATCTACAATTTGGACCGTCATGTGATGCTAGACCCATAAGGGCAGCTAAAGCAAAATGCATTGGAAAATTGTCTGAAGTAATGCAAATCTAAAATGAAGAAGAAAGAAAAAAGGGGTTAAAAGATCAGGTACAATGAGAATCAAAACGTGTTAAAATTGAAAATGATAGCAATGAGAATTATAATGATGATTCTTTGGAAGCATTCGAACTTTCAAAGGAAAACCCCGAATAAATCAAAATCACAACAGGTAGAAATCAACAAGTTCGAGTATCAAATGAAATAAGTGTTATCAATGATAATTCATAAAAATTTAAATGTAAAAATTTACAAGTGTTATAAATAATAATTCGTTGGAAGAAAAATGGGTAAAATTCTAGTTAATTGACTTCTTGCAATCTTGGAAAGGGTTTAGGTTAGGAAAATGAAACTTTCAGGGATGGGCCTACAGGCTACAGTATGTCCTGGGAAGGTATTTTGAAGTACCTACCTCCACTCCTTCTCCCTCTAGAGGGCCCTGACCTTTGATGACCTTTAAAAATATGTGTATTATAAAATTGAAACCTTGCAAGACAGATCTTCTACTTAATGGAAGTATAATAAAATTGTTTTCAGCTTCATAACTTTGCTCAATTCCATTTTATAAGGTTTTAAAGATATGCAAATACATTTACTAAATTTTGAAAAAAAAACATTGATATGGCTCAAAATTCTACTCAAATAAGAAGAATTGTGTTTTCAGAAGTAAAGGCTGACAGAAGCAACTAGTAACTGAAAATTAAGGTGAAATGTTGTTTTGTCAAAATTTCAATAGATATAGACCTGTCATGTAGACAAATTCCAGGGCCCTCTTTAGGGAGAAGGGGTGGAGGTGGGTACTTTAAAATACCTTCCCAGTACATACTTTAGCCTGTAGACCCATCCCTGAAAGTTTCACTTTCCTAACCTAAACCCTTTCTGAGATAGCAAAATGTCAATTCACTAGAATTTTACCGAAAAATGAGTGTTTGTTCCGCCACCTGAACTATTGAAAATCTACAATCTTGACCGTAATGCAAAACTAGGACAGCTAAAGCAAAGGGCATTGGCAAATTGTCTGAAGTAATTAAAATTCAAAACTAAGAAAAAAGAAAAATCGGTTTATTCTACTGTTTTTTTTTTTGTATTTCTGTGGTGTTGTTTTTATTTTTCCTGGCGTTTTTTAATTTTTTTTTTATATATAGTTTTTCTGGTGTCTTCTTTTTCTTAGTTTTTTTTTTAAATATAAATTTTTTATAACAAACAAACAAACATTCTATGCATATATATATATATATATATATATATATATATATATATATATATATATATATATATATATATATATATATATATATATATATATATATATATATATATATATATATATATATATATATATATATATATATATATATATATATATATATATATATATATATGTGTGTGTGTATGTATATATATAGCAGTATGTATACTTCTTGACTAGGCCCTGTCAATCAGCACATGGCAGGCTTCTACGTATGGATTTTAATTATAGCTTGTCTTCTAACCGCAGACAATTTGAGCCTTTTAGCTCACTGGTGTTTATTCGGTCTTATCTTTCTTTTAATGGTATAAAGCCTTCTAAATCTCATTGTCGCTTATCTTCTAACCGCAGTATATTTCTGCCTTTTCTTGATGTTAATTTTGTGGAAAAATCAAATTATTAAATACCTTGTCATACTACAGTAGATGAAAATGTGCTTCTTGATCAGGAGGTTACGGATTCAATACCGGCTATAGTAAAGGACAAATTGCATGCCCAATAAGCGTAAGATCTCGTTTTTTGTTTTGAAGGTTCTTGAATTTTTGTAAACCCTTGTCAAAATATATGCAAATACTTGTGTAATTACCAGTTTTTTGATCTTTAAGCAATTTAAAATAAACTTCAGTCTGCATAAAGATCTTGAATTTTCCCACTTTTTCACATAAGTGTGACAACAAATTTTAACTGCCCGTTTGTCTCGTTTCATTTAATTGTCCAGGTTGTTGATTTTCACACAATATGATTTTAATTGGTTCCGGCCGTTCTATTGGTTTTATCACGTTTGATAGTTCAGATGGTTCGATAGAATCATCATTTGTAACAATTGCAATTTTTATTTTTTGGACCTTCCTATAGGCACTATATAACTGGTTGCGTAGAAAACTGTAATCTTACTGTGTTTTATAAGCCCTATCTCTCTTTTTATGCTTTAAGTAGGTTCTAAATTAATACAAAATAATATTTATTTTAAATTTTCAGATATTTTGCCAACTTCTAGTTTAAAAAATTATAATTTTCGACGAGACATCATATATTTTTGTAGTTTACATAATAGCTTATCATAAGGTGCAGTAGCTATTTGGCCTGAGAGTTTAACCTAAAGAAAGAGGTTAAAACAGATTTAAGTTAAAAGAGAGGAAACTTGAGCTTATATTCTTTTATTCTTACTCCATTTGTAGAACTTTAATTTAGATATGTCCACAGAAATATTAATTAAGTTTACCGACGGACTACTATTAAAGGAACATTTACTGAAAAACCTTTCACTCTTTTTACTTGCGTAAAATTGCTCATAGACAAAAGCTTTTTATCGTGGTAAAAAGAGCGCTAATTACTATGGAATTGTAGATAAGCTATGTCAAATCACAATATCGCTTCGATAGAGCCTTCTAATGTATGAATTTTTATTTTAGACATGGGTTATTATGTGATCTCTACTTTGGCGACCTACTAGGTACATCCAGACGTGTTCAAAAAGCTATGCAGTATGCTGGTGAAGTCCAACGTTTATTTTAATATTGTATTGCATGACAATTGTTTGACTATAGATGGCACTGTTACAGTGACATATCATACAAAAGTAAAAAAAATATTGACAAATGCTCGTGTCAATAAAGCTTATAAGAGAAGAAGAAACCACTACTGAATAAATGAAGTTGAAAGAGGAGAGCAGGCTGCATATTCCTATCGCATCAAACTACCTCACATGAATGTTTCTTTAGTTATAAGCGCACTTTTTACTCATTCTTTCCTTTTTTAAAGCTGAAAAATAAAAGATATTTTTCCATTTCTTCTGTTTGCCATTGTGTCAGGGTCAGAATTGTGTCGTTGACTTGTAAGGAGCAAAGGACCTTCAAGGTGCTTTCAAAGGAAATGAAAGCGTGATTTTAAGACTATAATGAACGTAAATTGTTCCATATGCGAGGAGAACTGTCCCTTTATCTAAAAAACAATAGACAATAAAAGATAAAAACAAAAATTAGTATCTAAACCAGAAATATATCAGGAACGACTAGTGTATAAAGTTGAAACTTTCAGGGTCTGTTAAGGCGTATTTTGTGCTAACCAAGAGACACTGTGTGGATACTACTTCTGCTAGACTACTGTAAGTGCTACTAGAATTGCTGCTACTAGTGAGAGTAACGAAATTAACTTGATACTCTCAGTGAATATTTAGGCTGAGTTTCATCCAAATCAAAGCAAACTATATGCCTGCGAGTTGTCAAAAGATAGTTCAAATAGTACCTAAAGAGTGACTTAGAGTGTTTGGTTAAGACTTACAAGGTACTCTGAGGGGGATACCCTCAAAAAAGACACTATATGCATGTTACAACTGTGACTGCTGCTACTACTGTTCCGAATATTATTTCCACTAAGCCTAAGGCGAAACTTTCAGGCCATGTTAAGGGGGATTTTGAACCAGCCCAAGTTTTGAACCAGCTACAACTAGCACTGTTACACTGCTTCTACAGCTGCTGTTAGAGCTACAGCTGTTAGCTACAGCTGCTGTTAGACTGTTAGAGCTACTACTGCTACGACCACTACTACTACTACTGGTAGTTCCACTGAAGCTAAAGCTATTACACTGAAAGTTTTGGATAATTTTTAGAAGGATGTTGAAGGGAATCAAAACAAAAAATGTTAAAGAAGGTCATTAAAAGGGCGTAACAGCTTTTCCCTAGAACGGCTTAAAAAATTAAGTTGAAACTTTCATTGCATAATGAATTTTACTGCTACTGTTAATACTACTGCTATGGTAAGGATATTAAGGAGAAATTTTCAGGAAATTTCGATGGGAATGTTGAATCAAATCAAAAACATTATACGTATGCAGGCTGTCAAAAAAGCCCATCAGCAGTGTTTCAAGAATGGCTGAGTCTTAGGTTGAAATTTTTCATGGCATGTTAAGGAGTATATTTATATTTATTTATTTATTATTATTTTTGTTTCTATTATTATTATTATGATAGAATGGTTGACGAGAGATTTGTTATAGTTTATTTTGGTTGTGTAATTTATTTATTTCATATTTATTCAGTATAATTTTCTTTATCAGTTTGGTTAATTATTTGTTTGAAAAAATGTAAGTAGCCCTCCTGTCGCAAGGGCTTTTCTGTATCTTTTTTACTGCAGTTATTAGTAATTTAATTGCTTTGTTTTTGTTCGTGAATAAAAAAATTGAATCCAGTTGAATTGAATGTATTGACCCACGAAAAAAGGCATTATGCACGCATTAATACAAGCAGTAGCAATACTTCTAGTTGCCATTACTGCCATTACTGCCATTATCACTAAGACTAATAGTATTAATATGAAGTTTTAAGAACTGTTAAGGGGGGCATTGCGCTAAATCGAAACACTCGATGTGCATGCATATTATCAAAGGGGCGCATCTGCAATATTACAGAAACATAGCAGAGTATTTTGTTGAAAATGTCAAGATATGAGGAGGATATGTTGGACTAAACCAAAAAGGCACAATGTGAGCGCTACCACAGCTATGACTCCTAATGTACTAGTACTAGCACTAGTATCACCAACACTACTCCCAAAACTGCTACTATTACTTCTGCTACTATGACAACTATTATCGCTAATGCTAAGGATACTAGTAAAACTTTCAAGGAATGGTGAGTGTGTTGTTGAACTGAATCAAAACACACTATTTTCGGGTGTGTTATCAAAGTGGTGCATTAGCAGCTTCCCTGTAATATCTCAAGCAACTAGATACACTCCATCTTAAATATTTTAAGAGAGTATAGATCTCCATAAGACAACGCCAACATTCGTCCTCAGAATACACCTATACATTTTTCCTTAAGTTGATAAGAGCTCGCTAAGTAATCTGACATTAGCTTAAGGTAATCCGGGTTGTACCGGTAGCTAGCGATTGAGTAAGAAATGATCACGTTCCATGCTATGAAATACAGTAGCCCTACTGAAAACAGTGTCAGGTCGAAACAAAAATTACACTATTAGAACTGCCTTGTCCGAAACTTCTATATATCTAACTTACAGTCTCTTGGCGTGAACAACAAAGAGAATATCTTGGCTTGAAATAAAAGATAAGTGGCATCGAACCTGTTAAACTATTGTGAGCAATATCTCAAGAAGACTTGAAGCTTTCAGAAAATGTTGAAGGGGATTCCAAGCTCAATCAGACGTCATTTTGTGAATCCTGGTGTTCGGAAAAGCATGCTTGCAATATCCGAAGAATGGGTAACTCCATTCAGTTGAAACTTTAGGGGAATGATAGTTGAATGAAGTCTCTCTGGATTGAAGTTGCAATAGAGATATCCTCCTCCAAGGTCATCCGTTGGGGAGCAATGTATGCTAATATAGTCCATAGATGGGCCAACAGGTTCAGCTAACTGGGTGAAGTTCATCACCCATGCGTTTAAATTTTTTATTCTGGACTATTGTCTGGAGGTGGAAGCCCCTGGCAAATTTCCAAGGGCAGCAAGAGATATTGAACTCTTGTTTGGGCTGCAGTTAAGGGGGGACTTCCACAAGTAAGATTCAGGGTGTCCACTTACAGCGCCTACACCATGGAATTAACTTATGTTTTTAGCTTAATTTAGCTTATTTGTCGGCACATGGGAAGATTGTGTGAGCAAATTCTTTATACCCCCCTCCGAACTCAAAACCCAAGCTGTAGCCCTGGATATACAAACTATCTTTTGATTTATTTTCATATCCTCCGTAAGAATTAATTTAGCACCATTAGTCAATCGATCCTCAGATGTTGCATATATGCAATTTTACAATCGGGTGCAACTAATTGTGGTCGTATTAAATTGAACAACTCCTCAACTATGAAAGTTTCTTCTTAATACCTTTACCTATTCCCAAGATATAGCAGACGTGTAGTTGACAACGAGAATACATTTGGTGTATTTTGACTTATTTCAAAATTCCATCCCATTATAATGTGTTTTCCACTTACTAATCTTAGTTGCTCCTCAGATATTGCAGCTAATTCCAAGTTTCAACTTAAAATCCCCCATGCCTTCTCAAGACCAGAATATAATTTGAACTTAACTGAAAATTAAATACGTAAGATATTTTACTCCTTTTCAGATGAATAAATAAAAACTATTAAGACTTTTCGGCATAAATATCAGTATATATATAGATAGATAGATAGATAGATAAGTGTATTTCAAAAACCCGTGGGCCATATACACACAAAATATAAATAAATAACAGACAAGCAAGGAAATTAACAACAGTACGAACACGCACAAAAAAAAACAGAATTCAACGCAAAAAGTACCTAATCTAACTACAAAAGAAATTAATCATATAAAACTTTTTCTTCTTATTAAAGATTTTTCTATATATACTCCCAGTCGAAATATTGTGGTTGGGTTACTATTTTGTAGAATACCCGGAAGCATCAAATTAATCCCATGCAAATAAATTTCCCGTAAATCCAAGAGCACCGGGCATTTCCGGAGAAAATGATCCAAGTCTTCATCATCATCTTTACAAAGAGGACAAAGATACCGCCTATCAGGACCAACTATCATTTTATTTTTGTCGAGCGTTTTTTGCCTGTTCTGGATTGGAAGACAATTTGCCCTAAGCTGAATCCAACGACGTAGAATCATAGCCGGTAAATTAAGTTTAAAATAAACTTCCTCCCCAAAACTAGGTTTTGCCTGATTATAATGTTGTAGGGTTGTAGAATCAAGAACCAGCCCTTGCCAATGCTGAATTTCCTGACTCTCTAATATAAATCGTACCTGGCTTTCTAAATTTGCTGGTACATCGCGAGAGCAAAGACCATTATTCCATAAATAAGGCATTCCTACTTTTTCTAGTAATGATTTAATTTGGGATGGCCACGAGGTTTTTAAACCACATTTCAACATCTCTTCATATGCCACTCTTACTAGTCTATCTTCATTACTCTTAGTTAACTTCAACCAGAATCTAAGCATTAAAATATACCTACGTAGCTTTAAAGAAAACAGGCCCATATCACCTTTCAGAATCTGTGAATGAGTTGTCTGATGTAAACCAAACACTCTTTTATAATACTGGAGCTGAAGGGACTCCAGTTGCTGCACCGTTTCTCCACCCCATATCTCTGCTCCATATTCTATTACGGGTAAAATTTTTGTGTTAAATATTCTTTTATGCATTTTTAGGTTTTTGATCCCCATTATCGTCGGGTTTCTAAATATAGCTGACATGGCCACCCTACCTCTCTTAATTATTTCATCAACATGACTCCTTAGGCTTCCATTTTCCGATAAGATAAAGCCTAAATATTTTATTCTTTTACTTATAAATAGTTCCTTATTATTAAATTTAAACGTATATTTTTCATCGTCCCCAACCTTCCTTTTTTTAAAAATAACAACTTCGCTCTTTTCAGTATTCAGCCTTAACTTTTTTATATGCAAATATTCTTCTATGAGATTCAAAAGAGTCTGTAGATCTTGCGGTTTATTAGCCACCAAAGCAATATCATCTGCAAATAATAAGAGAGATAGTTTTTGAGTCCCTAGGCTAACTTTCGGAGCCCATCTATTCTCTAGAAAATTAACAACATCATTAATAAAAATATTAAACAACTTAGGTGAAAGGGTGCTGCCCTGTTTTACTCCCCGCTTAATATCAAAAAGCTTCGAAAACCTATTACCAACTTGAATGATTCCACTCACACAAGTATACATGCTCACTATCAATCTAACAAATGAATGGGGAAGGCCAATATTTAGCATGGCATCCTTCAATGACTCTCTGTCGACACTATCAAAAGCCTTATGGAGATCCAGAAATCCCACATAAAGACAAGTTTTACCCTTTCCATATTTATCTATTAAAGCCTTTAAAATAAACACACTATCTGTCGTCCCATACCCTGTCCTGAAACCTCCTTGTTCCTCATGTATTAAATTATTTGTATTTAACCAATTGGAAAGCCTGGTATCTAATATTTTCTCCAAAATCTTACTTAAAGCAGGGACAAGTGCTATTAAACGATAATTTTCATGAGCCTTCGGGTTTCCTCTCTTAAAAAGTGGTATAAACAATGATGTCTTCCAAGCGCTTGGCCATTGCCCTGACCTTAACACCTTATTACAAAGAAGAACAATTATCGGTATCAAAATGGAAAGAAAATTCTTAAATAACAATATTGGTATACCATCAACACCCGCAGCAGTACCACCTTTTAACTTCTTAAATATTGACTTAATCTCTTGGCCATTCACATCACCCACTAAATCGTAATCATGTTCTCTCATGGGATAAATAACCATCTCTGGGGTATGCGCTACCTCCTGAAGATCTGCACAAACACCTTCTAAATTATTTAGGTAATCAGGCCATGAATCAGCTTCCGGAACAGCCTGGGTATTAACATTTTTCCTTCCACTATCAGTCTTTATATAGCCCCAAAACTTTTTAAAATCTTTATTTCTAAAATCATCAGCGATATCCAGTTTCTTCTTATGCTCGTACTCTTTTTTTTTTCTTTTTATTAAACTTTTATATTCTCTTCTTTTATCTTTATAATTAGCCAATTTTAGACTTTGATCTTCCGCGCTATCAAATTCATTCAAACGATTTAATAAATATTTTGCTTCTTCTTTCATTAACTTGCAATCCAAGTCAAAATATCCCTCATTCTTTTTTAATTTTTTAGTTAGGCCACATGATTCTGCACAACTGCCCATTATTTCATTTAACAGCATAATTACACTATGTGCATCTTTTTCATTGTCCTCTAACGCTTTCAAATTATTTTTTACATGCGAGTCCAATAGCTCCCTTCTAAATGCCTCAATATCTTTATCTGTTAAATCATTTCTAATTCGTTTTCCTAAACCTATTTTTCTATAATCCGCATTATAGAAATTTCCTAGTCGTGAACCGTGTTTCGCAAACTGCCCAATCTTCACCTCAAGCATAATAGCTCTATGATCAGATCCAACTAAATCTAATACTCCCATATTTATTGATTCAGGTACAAGTTGCGTATTAATTAGCACATAATCTACAACACTTGGAGTTGGACCCGAAAGGCAAGTGAACTCGCCCCTACCCTTATCCTTCCCAAACCTACCATTCGCAATCATTAGACCATGTTCCCCACAAAACGCCAGGAGCTTTCTTCCCCATACATTTATTTTTCTTTTTTCATCCTTGTTGCTTCGTGGTATTCTACAACAAATTGGGACAAAATCACCTAAATCTGGGATCAACACATCTGGGATCTCAGCCTCCAGGCCGGTATAAGCATTGAAATCCCCCATTAACACACAATCCAGATCTTTATAACTTTCTTGTATTAACGAAAATTCTTCCCCTAAAATTTCCCAAGTATTTTCTCGATGGTACGAACTATTCTGTGGAGGTATATACACTACACCCAAAATTAATTGCTTCCCACATTTCAAATAAATAGACAGCCAAAGCAAGTTTTCAGATCTACTACTAATTCTCTCATAGCCGTCAATAGCAGATGCTTTAACCAAAACCAAAATGCCACCATAATGTCTATTATTTCTTGCTACATTACGCACGGTCTGTTCAACGAAATATCCGGGGAGAGGTGATATAGGAGAACAATCGTTCCATGTTTCAATCAGCGAAATCACATCAAACGAAAATAAATCGTCATATAAATAGGTCAACTTATCACGTAATCCTTGTATGTTCCATGACACTAGACTCAGTATATGGCCCTCTATATCCTATGTTTCTACGCCTTCTGTTAGCACGTTAACATCACTAGCCTTTGGTTGAGATTGCTCGTTACTAGTCTTAGTCGGGGGAAAGGCAACATGATAATACTCACGAGTGCGGTTATTTATATCCGCTAACTCACTTCGGTGTTTATTGTAATAAAAATCACGTGAAAAACCACCACGATGTCTATCATTAAACTTCTTTCTTGGCGAATGGCTTCCTTTGGGTGCTACATTACGAGTACCTGGTCGAAACAAGTCATTTGGGCTGATAATAGCACTAGAAGGTCTTTTAGCTGTCGATACTGCCTGAGGAGTGGTGGTCGATGGTACTAATGTCTCAGTATCACTATCACTGGCATCACTAACTAGCCTCATTGGAATATTATTGGGATCATTTGGGAGCCTAGCACTAAAGGGTGGACCAGAATTTTGTACTGGCTTCAAATTACGCTTAATCTCGACTATTGAATTTCCATCATACCTGAATATTCGGCCTTCGATGAATAGTTTGTCACCTCGTAATTTTGCGATTGTAGTGTACGATTTAATAACCCCGTTATTTCTTGCTTCAGAGTATAATCGCCGAGTTGTTGAGGGGTGTAATTATAGAAGATTAAATTCGTTCTTTTCTGCTCTGCTTCGAGCTTGTTGGCTCGTTCATAAGAGACTGCTAGCTTACATTTCACATTTTCCAGCTCTTTTTTAATTTCATCATTTGTCTTAGCATTGTTAGATAACTGCGTAATATTGTTGCTTAACTGTACTTGTATGGCATCAATGCTATCCGAAAGTTCAGGAATCGTATTAACTTTCTGCGAAAGCACCGGTAATAAATCCAGTTTAAAATTAATTTCTTGCAAGAACTGGGCACTTTGCATTTTCTCGGCCTCTCGTGTTTGGACCGCCATTTACACCCTTATAAACTTATCAAAGTGCAAAATATAAAACCTTTATCACTCCTTGATTTGATCCAGTATCGTTAATTAGCAATAAGACTTTTTTTTCACCATTCGAAAAAAATCACAATATTGGCTCAAAGCCACGCCGGAGAGAAATGTTATTTCAATCTTGGTTTAAACTAGTTAGTTACACAATTTGTCTAAATGTAAGCATGGATGTTATCCGAAAGAAATGAAATCTGGTTTTGTTGTTAACTCCTTGAACTTTCGGTCACTTAATATACCCAATATCCCTAGATGCCTAGTTACTGGTCCACTTCATAATGCCGAACAAAACCGCAATCTCCAAATTTTGATAGGATACGTCTTGAAAATGAATTGGCTGGGGAGGATGACTGCCTGCCCTCCACTCATTTTTGACTCTTAAAAATGGGACTAGAAATTTCAATTTCCAATAGAATTATTACTTTTAATGTTTTCAATGATATCACTGGCTATTACCGAGTTGCACTTATTTTTATTTTGATTAATCTTTCAATGGAGTCTTTCTTGGAGTCATCTAGAAATTTCTAGATGCTCTAAAGCAGGCAAGAGTCATACCACTGCACAAGGATGAATAAAGCAAGAGATGACTAATTGGAAACCAATATCAATCCTACCTTTATTTTCGAAAATTTTTGAGGAAACTATGCTTGGGTGACTATATAGATATCTTGAGTCCTTGGAATTACTATGCAATACTCAGTTTGGATTAAGAAAGGACCAATCAACAAGTCATGCGATGCATCATTTGGTTGATAATATCAACATTGCATTTGAAAGTGGAAAAATTCTGTTAACAATTTCCATTAATTTTAAAAAGGCTTTCAATACAGTTAATTTTGAATTTTTGCTGTGTCGGTTTAGTGATTCGGGTATTAGGGATAATTGTTTTCAGTGGTTCGGATCCTATTTGGATGGAAGATCAATGTGGGTTGCGATTAATGATGCTACAAGTGTTGCATCACGAGTAAATTTTTGAGTTTCAGGAGGATAAATTTGTGGACCATTTTTTATTTCTAGTATGTGTTGATATGTTAAGATTTTACCTTCCTGGTGCAATACTTACAGCATTTGCAAACGACACAGTAATGTCAATTGTCGAGGTGAACCTTCTAGATCTCGTAGTTTATGCAAATGATGTCTTGCAGTACCTGAATACATTTACTAGTCTCAGTTTTTTAAGTGTTAATACTAGTAAAACTAATTATATGTTTTTTAGCCGTAACGGTGTTGTGAGTTATGATAAATTCTTTGGATAGTATTTGCTTTGGTGGTACTATTATTATTAAAGTTTTTGAAACGAGGTATTCGGTATTTTTTTTTATTGTAATTTTAATTGGGAGAAAAAATAAAAATCATATCGTCCAAGGCAGCAAGAGGCCTAGGTTTACTCCTTCGTTTTCGTAATTTCTCCCGTTTTCTGTTTTAAACATTATTTATGGTATGATTATCCAATCTTATATTGTACATGGGTGTACTCTTCGAGCAAGCAATTTTTATGCTAATTATAGAAGAATCCTGACGATTCAGAATAAAGCAGTTTTTTTTGGGGGGGGGGAATATGCTAATTTTAGTGATACACTTATTTGTTATTCCCATTTTAAAATTTTGAATGCTGGTCAGTTAAGGGATCACCAGTTATTAACACTAGTATACCAATGTTTAAATAATCTTTCGTAAGGTTGTTTTGTGGATATTTTTTGCATTAATTTCGATTATCATTCTTATCATTCTATGAATGCTGTATCATTCTAAGATTCTTATCATTATATGAGAAGAGAAATACAGTGAGATCAGCTGGTTTTGTCACGTAAGTGTAACCCTTTGAAATAGCCTCACGGACAATATTATGGGCTCTGAATACGTTTCTTCATTTAAATCACATGTTAAAAAGTCCCTACTTGGTTGAGAAGCTTTGATTTAAAAACTTTTTTTTATTTATTTAAGTTTTGATCGTTTTTAAATAATGCTAGGAAATTTGGCCCCACCTCCACAGAGAAATCCCCCCATAAACTATCCTCTAGAAAATTCAATCCCAGTGAAAGATTACCCGGGACAATTACCCTTAACAACTCCACGCGTAAAATTGAGACGAAAAAGAGAAAACAAGACATGTAAAATAATTTTTATAGGAATTCTGGCAAATTCCCCGGTGAATAATTTCCCCCGACCAATTCATCCCCTGGAAACATCTCTTCCCATCAAAATTCCCCATGGGAAATCCCCAGCAGATATTTTGTCCCCATTTCCAACTGAAAAATGTATGCATGCTTCCTAATAACAAATACTATACGTAAGTTAACCAAACTTTATAATTTGAAGACTTTTCCGCAGGGCCTGTGAGGGACCATATTATATCCTAAGGCGTAGCTATTGGGCCTTTTAACTTTTATGAACAAAATGGCTATCTTAAAATTTTGATCAGACGATTTTAAAAAATGGACAGGGGAGGGGCCTAGTTGCCTCCAATATTTCTGGTAGCTTGTAAAGGCACTAAGACTTTTGATTTTGACGCAACGACATCAAACTCGACATTTTCCTCACCCAATATTCCAACTAAGGTGGAATAAAATAAAATAGTAATTCTTTGCTGGCGATTTGGTTTGAATCAATCTAACTGCTGACAGTTTTGAAATAGTCTACTAAGTGTTTCAAAAAGTCTTAGAGACTCAAAGTGTCAAAAGTCCTAAGAGACTAAACTCACGACATCTCTTCTATGATATACAGAAAATTAAAATATACATTGAGTGTTTTGTGAGAATAAACTTCAAATGGTCAAACGATAGTGGAATCTATCGATAGGAAATCGATAGGACGATAGGAAATCGTCATCAGACAATACTGGAATCTATCAGACTGAAAATATATTTAAGAGACGAATTTATTGAGACAAGAGACGGTTCATGCTTCTTTGGCTATGTTAAGACTTTTATTTTGGTTCATGGGTAGAATTTGATGACAAACATAATGACCAATCCTAACGGTTTCAATGAGATAATTATGTTCACAGTTTCCAACCCTCTTTTTAAGGATTGAAATAAAACAAGTGACTTTTTGACTAAACTTCAACCCATTATTAGATTTGGATAACACTGTAAAGATTTGCTCTTATGGAAATGTGATGTAAATGTTAGACCCAGAGGCGCCATTTGGGAGGGGGGGTCAGGGGCGGGCATATACCCACCCCAGATTTTCCAGGGGGGCCCAAGCTTCCACCACAAAGGTTCTTTCCGGCCATAATTTTCAGATAATTTGAACTAACTGCACGCCTATTAGCCAAAAGAGCGTAACTACCTGACGACCCTTGGGGTAATTACGCTATTTGCTATTAATCATTGTAAATTTTGAAAGTAGGTTAGATTCATAATAAAAGTCTCAAGCTCTGTCAAATGCCCCATGCCCACCCCAAGATTTGGCCCAAATGGCGCCTCTGGTTAGACCTCCGGATTGGCCATACCCTAGCAAAAATAGGGTACACTCATTTGACTCCAGTTAATACCACTTTGCCACTATACTCTCAACAAAACATTCCAGTATGTGTGATTTGTAACGTGCAATCAATAGAAGAGTCTCTACTCGTAAGAATGGTTTCTTCCAATTTAACTAATACGTGGAACATCAAAAGAATTGCATTATCTCTCTCATTGAGAATGAGAATGTTGGTCTAAGCGATAATCTGAGATATGTTCTTGGTTTTTAAAATAATATAATCAAGGGTAAAAATGCTCGCAGCAGCAGCGGGATGGATCGTGTAATTTTTCATACCATGCACCCAGCATCTTTATGGATAGTTTCATGTTTCTTCACGCTTCATTAGTTGAAACCCAAAGAATTGGCTAAAGCGAATTTCCTCTCTCTAGAATTCTCAAACAGAAAATCAATCAAAATCATATTCTTTTTACAATAGAAAAATTAAATAAAAAAAAACCAGTTTTTTAAATGGAAGTAAGGAGCAAAATAAAACTTAAAACGAACGGAAATTACTCCGTATATGAAAGGGGCTTTTTCTCCTCAACGCCCCGCTCTGTACGCTAAAATTTGACTCTTTCTCTAAACTCTACTTTTTAAAACAGTAAAAAACTTTAGCGTAAAGAGTGGGACGTTGAGGAGGAAAATCCCCTTTCATATGCAGAGTAATATCTGTTCGTTTTAAGTTTTAATGTTGCTTCTTACTTTCATTTAAAAAAACTTGTTTTTTTATTTAATTTCTGGACGTTTTTGAATTAATGCATGTTTTGATCTTGGCTCTCCGCACATAAATAATTAAAACAAAATTTGTATATTTTTTTTTTGGCTAAATGGCTTTCTCATAGTTTAAATCGGAAGATTTTGAGAAAAAAGGAGCGAGGGAGGAGGCCTAGTTGCCCTCCAAGTTTTTGATTACTTAAAAAGGCAACTAGAACTTTTAATTTTTATGAGCTTTTTCATTAGTAAAATATATTTAACTTACGAATTAACTTACGTAACGAGCTTCTATATTCGTATTTTGTTATTGCGTATATGAAGGGGTT
Source organism: Artemia franciscana (assembly GCF_032884065.1). Classification (NCBI taxonomy): domain Eukaryota; kingdom Metazoa; phylum Arthropoda; class Branchiopoda; order Anostraca; family Artemiidae; genus Artemia; species Artemia franciscana. The sequence goes on along the minus strand of NC_088873.1, from coordinate 12,845,794 downwards.
CACCCCTTGTCGATACCTCGCTCTTTACACTAAAGCTTAAATTTTGTCGCAATTCCTTAAGAATGACCTCTAAATCACTGGTCGTAGAATAAATAGTTGAAATTACTAAAAATACTTTAGCGTAAATAGTGAGGTATTACGAGGAGGTAAACCCTTCATATGTGTAATAATTTTCGTTCGTTTTAGCTTTTAATGCTGCTCCTTACTTTCAGAAGAAAAAACTTTTCATATTTATTTTTTCATTGCTTTTTCAAATTATGCTAGAAAATCCTGCGCCCCCTTCATTGAAATTCTTTTCCCCCTTGAGAAGTTCCTGCAGTTAAATATTCTCCTACGTAACCCCCCTCCTTAACTCTCCCTCCCCCTAGACTAAAAAAGCCTCCTGAAAACGTCTGTACACTTCCCAGTAATCATGAATATATGTAAACACAGGTCAAAGTTTGTAACTTGCATCCCTCCCACGGGGATTGCGGGGGAGTAAGTCGTCGCCAAAGACAAACTTATTAGGTTATTCAACTATGGTGAATAAAATGGCTATCTCAAGAGTTTTGATCCGGTGACTTTGGGGAAAAAATGAGCGTGGAAGGGGGCCTAGGTACCCTTCACTTTTCGGTTGCTTAGAAAGGGCACTAGAACTTTTAATTTCCATTAGAATGAGCCCTCTCATGACATTCTAGGACCACTGAGTCGATACGATCATCCCTGGGGACAAAAACAACAACAACAAAAACTACAAATAAACACGCATCCGTGATCTGTCTTCTGGCAAAAAATGCGAAATTCCACAGTTTTGTAGATAAGAGCTTGAAACTTCTACAATAAGGTTTTATGATACGCTGAATCTGATGGTGTGATTTTCGTCAAGATTGTATGAATTTTAGAGGGTGTTTGCCCTTATTTTCCAAAATGAGGCAAATTTTCTCAGGCTCTTAACTTTTTATGGGTACTTGATGAAACTTATATATTTAAAATCGGCATTAAAATGCGATTCTTTTGATGTAGCTATTGTATCAAAACTCCATTTTTTAGAGTTTCGTTTACTATTGAGCCGACCTCCCGATCTTCTGGGACCATTATTTAAATATGATGACCCCTGGAAAAAAGCAACAAATAAATACGCATCCCTGATCTGTCGTCTGGCAAAAACAACAAAATTCCAAGTTTTTGGATATACAAGCTTGAAGCTTCTACAGTGGGTTTTTCTGGCATGCTGAACACGGTGCTGTGATTTTCATTTAGATTTCTTAAATTCTAGGTAGTGTTTCCCTCTCCTATTTCAAAAATCAGGCAAATTTTCTCAGGATCATAACTTTTCATGGGTATTAGTAAATTATATATATTTGGAATTAGCATAATAATCTGATTCTTTTGATGTGTTTGCTGATATTAAACTTCCATTTTTTAGAGTTTCGGTTACTTTTGAGCCAAGTCTCTCTTTACAGTTTGTTCCACGAACTGTTTTATACAAATTTAGTACTAAAATTGATGCTTTTGGAGTAGGACTATACATAGTCGGAAAGGATAAATATAATAAAATAGGAAATTGGTCTTTCAAAAAAAATATTTCATAGGTGGGTCAACAACAGATACTTTGAGGCGCTGAGCAGCCTTAGGGAAAAAAAACATAAAAAAAACCTAATGCATAGCTTGGATTCATAACAATTCGATGATACATACACTACTTTCCGATTCCTATTCGTTAATTAAATTTTTTAAATAACAATTATTTTTTTTCCTCAAAGTAAGGAGCAATATTAAAACCTAAAATGAACAGAAATTACTTTTATTGTGTGATTGTTGCCCCCTCATTCAACACCTCACTCTTTGCGGTAAAGATTTTTGGTAGTTTTAAAAGATTCACATTGTTCTAATTAAACGACCCTTTTGTTTCAGTAGCTGTTACCAAAGAATTGTTACAGCTTTCAAACTTTAGCGTAAAGGGCAAGGTGTTGGGGGAGGGCCTCATTTACGCTATAGCTTCCGTTCGTTTTAGGTTTTAATGCTGCTCCTTCCTTTAATTGGCAAAACGTTTTTTAAGTTTAATTTCTGATAATTGTCTTAATCATACTAGGATATCCGGCTCCACCTCCACGGAAAGATCCTCTAGACAATACAATCATGTAATAACTTGCCCCAAACACTCATTCTTAACATCTCCATGCGTAAAATTGAGTCATCAAAGAGAAAGTAAGACAAATATAAAGCATTTCCAACAAGAATGAGAATTCTGGCAAATTTTCTTAGTTTAAAATTTCGCCAGAAAATCTCAACCCCTATCCCTGAAAACTTCCCTCCCACAGAAAATATATACAAAGCATGTATACGAAGCATGTGTGTACACTCCCTAATAACAAGCACTATGCGTTCACAATGGGCAAATTCCATAGTTTAGACCTTTACCCAGAGGCTGTAGGGGGTCTTGTTATCTCCAAAGGCTTAGTTGTTGGATCTTTCAATTATGCTGAACAAGATTTATATTTCGAAACTTTGATCGGAAGTTTTTTATGGGAAAGAGGACAAGGAAGGAGGGGGCTAGTTTCCATCCAATCTTTTTGGTCACTTGAAAAGAGCACTAGAACTTTTAATTTCCGTTCGAATGAGCCCACCTCCAATATAAAGAAACATTGGTTCGATGCGATCACCCTGAAAAAATTAAATAAAAGAAACACGCATCCATGATCTTTCTTTGGCCAAACAATGCAAAAATCTAAATTTTTGCAGATAGGAGCTTGAAACCCCTACATTAAGGCTCTCTGATACACTGAACCTGATATTGTGATTTTCATTCCAAAAATCAAACAAATTTTCCCAGTTTTGTAACCTTTGATATGTAAAGCTAAACTTAATAAATATCATGTGTTTCAAGTCAGTATAACAATCCAATCCTTTTAGTTTATATATTGTGATCAAAATTTCGTTTTTAGAGTTTCGGTTACTATTTAGCCGCGTCGCTTCTTACTTACAGCTCGTTACCATGAATTGCTTAATAAGATGCTAGGGTTGGCCTATAGTTTAAATAATTTTACCCATTCAAATGCCTGGTTTTTCCCCCAGTTTACTGTCATTTACAATAGAATTTCTTGTGTTTTCTAAAGTTTTAAGACGTATATGGTTGTGAAAGTTTCTAATTTACTAATTTAAAGAATTATATTTCATTTTTGGTGTTCTTGGTACATTACTCAAAAAAAAAAATATCCTGTGAAACAACAGTCACGATATGTATCGAGAAAAGAAGTCGAGCAAATGAATAAAAGGAGCTACTCACTTTAAAAATAGTTGCACATGTATGATGGCAGAAACTTGGTGGAAGCATGCCTGTGTGTTTAAGAAAAAAGTGGCGTAGGGAAAATGTGCCAAAGGTGGAGGACGTGGTGGTATGCATATGGCCCGATAGATGTAAACCATTGGTGAAAAGTAGGAAGCCCCTGGGTTGCATACAGAAGGCATGTTTAGTTAGGTTGTTACGAAACGTTTTCAGCAGATTCTAATCATGTTTATTTCGTGTTTTGGCTAGGCAAAAAAGTTGGAAGTATTTAAGTTATCAGAATACGACTGGTTTGAATAAGGAAAGTTGCGTTTCTAGTTAAACTGGAGAAAGTGTTCTTATTAGAATTTTCAGAGAGTATGTGTTTAAATATGTATTTTTAGTTTAAAACAAACAGTATCATATTGGAATTGCTACGGTCTCTCGTTTATCAAAGGTTGGAATATTCTTTCATACTTTGTCTTGAGCTTGGATATGTTTGTGATTTTGTAAGAAAAACTAGTTTTTACAACTGAAAGTAAGGAGCAACATCAAAACTGAAAACAAACTAAAATTGTTCCGTATTTGAAGGAGGACTGCCACTTCCTCAACCCTCGTTCGGACAGTAGTTTTTTAGTTTTTTAACTAAACTAACTTTAACTTTGACAATAGTAAGTTTTTTAGACAATTAAACAACCCTTGTGTTTCAGTAGTCGCTCTTAAAAAATCGGAAATGAGTCAAACTTAGCGTAAAGAGTAAAGCGTGAAGCGTAAAGAGATTGGAATAAGCAAGTGGCAACTTCCCTCATACACAGAACAATTTCTGTTTGCTCCGATTTTAAATGTTGCTCCTTAATATCAGTTAAAAAAAACTTTCTATTTTATTTATTTCCTGCTCCTTTTTCAAATTATGCCAGGAAATCATCCCCTCCTGTGAAACTTTCTCTGGAATACTCCCTCCAGATACTTTTCTCCCCATGAATATTCTCCTTAGCTGAAACCTCCCTTAAGAAACTTTTACATATTTCCTAATAATAAATACTATATGCAAGCAATTTTAAAACTGCCCATTAAAGTGCACTTATTGTGCACTGGTAAATTTTAAAACTACAGCCAGGGGCTGTGGGGATTCGTGTAACCCCCGAAGACCTAGTTGTTAGTAGTTCCAACAATATTGAATCGAAAGGCAATCTCAAAATTTTCATTTAATCTCTTTGGGGATAGAAGAGCCATAGGAAAATGGCTATTTGGCCTCCAGTCTTTTTGATAAGTTCAAAAGGACAATAGAACTTCTGACTTCCGTGTGTTAGAGCCACTTTCATATCTTTTAGGACGATTCGTTCGGTACGACCACCCCTGGGAAAAAACATGGATGCTTGATTTTTCTTAGGGCAAAAAAATGGAAAATTTTTACATTTTTGTAGACAGGAGCTTGAAACGAGTATTGTTTGGTTCCCGGATATGCTGAATCTGATGGTATTATTCTCATTTAAATCCTTTGAATTTTTGGGGGGTGATTCCTTACTTTACCGAAAAAAGTTAAATTTTCTCATAAGGTCGTAGCTTTTGATGGGTGGCATTAGATTTAATGAATAATATACATCTTGAATCAGCACGGGAATTCAATCCTTTTGATTTATGCATCATTATCTAAACTTCATTTTTTTAGTTTTTGTCATTATTGGCCCGAGTCGCTCCTTACTTACAGTACGCTATCACGAACTGGTTGAAAGTTATTGTAATCCAAACGCCGCTAAATTATGACACAATATTCTTGATGGCAGAGGATCTTGGAACTAATTGATAGATAATTAAGCAGTGCAAGAAAAGATTATTCAGTTTCCTTTTGTTCCAGGGCTTTGTAACGCTGGCTGTTCATTAGGGATTTTTGGGTTCCAATCCCAAACCAGGAGTGATTGTATTTCGACAAAAAAAACTCAATTCTGTTCATTTCAATTTTTTTATTTGTTCGTAATTTCATCTAAACTAATTTCTGCTCTTTAAGCTGGAATTATAGTTCGGGCATAATTTTAGTCGTTCTAAGTTTTAAAAATGGCTCTTCCCTTTTCTTTTAAATGCTTCTTTTTTGGAGAATTTCAAATACTATCCCTACTGCTGGCACAACTGCAATACCAACCCACCTGTGGCCAACGTACCAGAAGGAGTCACCCCTCCTCTATCTCAGTCTGTTACAAGTAGGTCCCAAACAATAGGGATTTTTAGGCCCTGATACTAAAACCAAGGAATGTATCCAGGATTTATTTTTTTTTTGGGGGGGGGGTACAAAATAATTTTCTTCGGTGGGGGGTTGGGGTTCACAAAAACTCTAAAAACACCCCCCTAGATAGAGCCTTGCTGATATCGATATACCAGTATCGTGCCGATGCTATACCAATGTAATTTTCCGATAAATTCTCCTCGTAAAAAAATCTTCCCTAAAGTTTAAACCCCTCACCCCCCTGCCCATATTCATGCTCACATGTTTCTCCATGGTCTATTACCCACCAAAGAAAGGCCTCAATAATTCACTGTGGATTCAAAAAATTAGGGTATTTACTAGAATTTTTTTATTTTCTTTACCTCTTATGGTGAGCAGATTCTGAGCAGAAACGAAATGGCAGATTTTTGCGGTAGTGACAAATAAGAAAATTTTAATCAGAGAAGCTGGTTTACTTACATAAACACAAATACGTGAAATCTGATTGAAATAAGCGTGAGATATTTATTAAAATTGATTATTTAAATCCAAATTTCAACAGCGGGACTTCGAATTTTAATTATTCATATATTAATGTGAAAACTTCCGTTTACATTCGTGTGATATGATCTCTTACTAACGAATCCATGCTAGGCATACTGGATACAGGGGTGTAGCTAGAGTTTTAAGATTGGGGATGGATTTAAAGAACGTGTCGACAAAATCGTCCAGTATAATGACAAATGCGGATACATAAGCTAAATTTCCAAGGTATATAGGTAAAATTTCCAAGATGTTGGCATGAGGCGGCAACACCTTGGAGCCTCCCCCTTCTCACCTTACAACACGCCCCTCCTTGCTGCACCCCTGACTGGATGTCACGATTTTAACCAATTATAATCTTGGATCTTTCACCCAGCAAGTGAACATTCATTCGAACCTACCTCCTTGGACATAATTGCATCCTGAATCCATTCTTAGCATACATTTACATCAGAAATGAACTTTAGCCCCATCCCTGAATGTGCAAAAATATACCCCGAATTGGAATGTACTGTAAATTGGTAAATATAGGGGTAAAGGTTCATTTCTGTTACAAATGCAGGCGGAATTTGGATTCAGGATACAATTCTGGGTACTTGTGTATTATTCAGAACACACTCAACAAGTGAGGTTAGGTTCTTTCGTGAAACGAACTACGATGCAGGTACATTTTAATGAAATATTTTATATATAGAGGTGGTTAGGTTAGGTTAAGTTATGTATTTGATATAGTGCACCCCACCCCCCATGATGTGAAAATATATAGCCCAAACGTTAAATAAAACTAATGAATTAAATAAAAACATAATGAAAATATAATACTTTATTAGAAAAATTTTAAAATTACAACTTAGAATTATGTACTCAGAACCTAACCCCCCCTAATGTGCAAATATATAGCCCAAACTTTTGATACAGCTAATGAAATAAAACGAAATATGATTAAAAATTTAATACTTTATTAGGAAAATAACTTCACTTATTGAGTGTGTTCTGAATAATACACAAGTACCCAATTCTGACTATAGTGGTAAGTTTGTTTCTTAGCTATTTGAATAATGCCTTAATATAAACATTACTCCACAGCTTTGTTATTCCACAGTTTACGTCTTCACTTCTTCAACTATTATAATAATTATTAATACCCATGTAAATGAAGCTAATTCATTGATCGATTTTCTTGTCAACAAAAATAACCTATTTATTCTCATCTATTCCTAATCGAAGCAATTAAGTTTCCTTGATATTAATTTTGTACATCTTTCCCAACCTTGAACTCTCTTAACCTTTGCAGAGTCCTTCATTTCGCTAAAGTTTTGTTTTCTAAATTGTCAGTTATGAGCTAAATATTAGCTCAAATCATCAGCATTATCTGGTGCCAGTATCATCAGTCTATGAGAGTTTTTTCTTCCCACTTGACCCCATGTTGTTCCATAACCTTTGCGCTATTCTTCCATTCCAAACATGGTAAAGTTCATCAAAATAATCTTCAGAATAGTCCATCAAAGTCTCAATCCTGCTCAACTCCTGATTCCACATAGAATCAACTACTAACACTACTTCCCACCTTAACTAGAGCAATATTATTTTCAAATATAACACCAAAGCCGTTCTTAAGGTTCGCGGTGCCCGGCGATAATTAATTATAACCCCCCTCCTTCACTCGAATATGAGCAAATATGCCAAATAAAGTGTGAAATTTGATCGATCTGAACAATTTCCCAGCCAAGGCACCCCTCAAGTCAGGACACCCGGGGAAACTGCCCTGGTTTCCCCCCTAGGAACGGCTCTGTATAGCCTCAATTACTTTAGTATACATATTTGGTGTACCATCATAAGTTAAGACCTTGACTAGCGCTATTCTATCAGGTAAAGTAAAGACATGTACATAATGTATAAAACTGAGGCCTCAAGGGGATAGATTCGGACATTTTTCAATCATTGATCTAAGAGTAAAAATTTTAACAAAACATACTCTCCACCTCTTAATGTTTCATTTACAGCATCTTTTTGTCAAAAAGTACTATCATGCTAAGTAATTTGTTCCTACAAAAGTAATAGAAATGTCTCTGTCCGGACTCATACGAAATTACCTTCAGCCACACTTTCATATGAAATTGATATTCCTTTTTATCTTTATTCAAAATATCTCTTGATCCAAACACATAAAGAACCAGAACCATCTGAAAGTGTATTTTCTGCGGGAGTGTTCTCTGGGGGGCATTTTCGAGGTTGGTATTTTCGGCAGGGGTTATTTTCCATTGAGGGGGGTGTAACTTCAGGGGGTGTTTTAAGGGGTGTAAACGCCTAGAAACCCCTTTGAGATACCCAAATTAGTGATTTTAAACCGTTTAGTTAAAACAGCCAAATAAGAACTTGAAACAATAAAAAACTATTGAAGGCCTGAAGTTAGGGTGTGAAATATTTATCAAAAAGCTTGTATGCTGTTCACTTTGTAGCCATAATTTTCAGCTAAGAATATTTGATTACTTCTGCCACAAACAACTCACTGCAGCAACAAGCCGCCTGCGGCCAAAAGAGTGATAGGATAGTCTTACTTCTCGGTTGATTCCCTGTTCTTCCTCCCATTGACTTTGCAGTTCTCCCTAGGAAAAAGTCCATAAAATGAGCCCTATGAATGGAGATAGGACCAAACCTTGCTTAATTCCTGATTTAATGTGAAAACAGTTCCTTTTCTTAGTTCTTACCTTAACCAGAGCAATATTGTTCTCTTGCATAACACTAATCCCTTTGGTGTGTTTATCTGGTATGTCATTAAATTAAAGAGTCTTCAGTGACATTCTTCTATCATCTGAATCAAACACTTGCTTATATCTCTAACGTTGAGGACAAAAGGGGTTTGATAACTCAGACACTTTTCAATTATTTATCTGAGAGTTAAAATTTGGTTAGCACATCCACCCCCCCCTTTCTAACCGCTTAAAACTTTATCTACACTCATATTACTACTCCAATACTCTTAGCTTAAAACTTTATGTACAGCATCTCTTATTCTAAAAGGTGTCATCATACTAAATAATTTGCTTCCTATAGAAACCAAGCTAATGCCTCTATAATTACTGCACTTACTCTTATCACCTTTCTTATAAGGTGAAACATGCAAAAACAGAACGAAAAAGAGTTTCTGAAGAGCTGCACTTTGTCGCAGGCCGCTAACCTCTGTCAATCATTTTGCAGCCTTAAAAGTAATGCACTAAACACTTCTTTAAAAGGACTAAAGACATCCATAATCATTGTGATTTCTTTAATACAACCTAATTTTAAAGACACCTATCAAACAGTTCGTGGTAACAAATTGTAAGTAAAGAGCGACCCAGCTCAATAGAAACGGAAACTCTAAAAAATGGAGGTTCGATACCAGTAGATATATCAAAGAATTATATTCTTATGCTGATTTTAAATATATATGTCTGATTAAGTTTAGTCTTACCCATCAAAGGTTTCGAGATTGAGAAAATTTGCCTTGTTTTCCAAAAAAGAGGGAAAAACCCCTAAAAGTCAGGGAATCTTAATGAAAATAATATAATCTGATTCAGTGTATCAGAGAACCTTACTGTAGAGGTTTCAAGCTCCTATCTAAATAAATGTGGAATTTGTATTTTTTGCCAGAAGAAAGATCACAGATGTGTGTTATTTTGTTGTTGTTTTTTCCAGGGGTGATTGTATCCACCCAGTGAACCTAGAATATCGTGAGAGGCCTCATTCGAAAGGAAATTAGAACTTCTAGTGCCCTTTTAAGCAGCAAAAAAATTGGAGAGCAACTAGGCCCCCTCCCACGCCCCTTTTTTTAAAATGATCCAATCAAAATTTTTAGATAGCCATTTTGTTCAGCATAGTGTCCCCTTAGAGATATCCTGACCCCCTACAGCCCGTGGGAAAAGGTTTTTAAGTTTCTTGTTTTTTATTTTTTTACTTGTTTTTTTTATTTAATTTAACACTTAAAACAAGCCAAAATCACCTTAAATTAGATTACAAACCCGTAAGGAATAGATATTAGTATGAATTAACTGGCAGAACCTAAAAGGAACGGAAATGAGAGAAAACAAGAGAGGAAAGCTTAAAACGAACACAAATTGCCACATTTTAAGCTTGTATTTTTGCTGCTAAGAACTTCTCAGACAGAGGTTGTTTTTTGGTACCAGGTTCGTGATTCTTTGGATCTAAAGTCAGGGCAACAGCTTGCAAAATATTCTACTCAAGAAATTTAAGGCACCAAGGGAATCAAAATTAAAATTTATCATGATCCCCGGATCTATTTTATAACTATTCACACTTGAAAACCATGATTTACTAATGTTTTCATTTGGATGTTTTAAAATAATGAAGTATTGATTATTAAATACAAACACACTTCCATAAAAACGTAGCACCTTCCTAAGGTATTTTGTAGCATACGTGTTTATATAATAATTCTAGTAATTTCAGTTCGTTTTAAGTTTTATTGTTGCTCCTTATTTTCAGTTGATAAAACTCGTTCTTTATATTTAATTTCTCATTGTTTCTTTTTAAGCTGGAAAATCCAGCGCCCCTTCATGGAAATTCTCTTCCTCCATGATAATTTCCTCTATGGGAAGATTTTCTCACATAATCCCCTCCTTCGAGCCACCCCCCCATCACCAGAAAAAATTCCTCCTGGAAACTTCTGTATACTTCCCTATAACATGTATGTAGACAATGTAAGTGCTATGTGTAAACAGTGGGCAAAGTCCATAATTTGTAGCCTTTCCCCCGGGAACTATGGGAACTTTCCCCGGGAACTAAGTCGTCCTCAAAGACATAGTTATTAGATTTTATGACGACGCCTAACAAAATAGCTACCTCAAAATTTTGATCCTGTTACTTTAGGAAATAATTAGCGTAGGAGGAGGCCTAGTTGCCCTCCAATTTTTTGGTCAATTAAAAAGGGCACTAGAACTTTTAATTTCCGTTAGCATGAGCTCTTTAGCAACATTCTAGGACCACCGGCTCGATAACGATCACCCCTGGGGAAAAAAACAAACAAACAAATAAACACGTATCAGTGATCTTTTTTCTGGCAAAAAATACAAAATTCTGAATTTTTGCATGTAGGACTTTGAAACTTTTACTTCATTAAGATTCAACGACTTTTAGTGGGTGTTTCCCCCTTTTTTGCCTTTTTTCGAAAATAAGGCAAATTTTCTCTGGCTGGTAACATTTGATGGGTAAGACTAAAGTTGATGAAACTTCTATATTTAAAATCAGCATAATAGTTCGATTCTTTTGATGTGTATATTGGTATCAAATCCGGTTTTTTAGAGTTTGGTTACAATTGATTTGGGTCGCTCCTTGCTGCAGTTCGTTACCACGAACTGTTTGATTTATATATGCCTAAAACATCACTTAATTTTTCGACGGTAGAAAAATCTGGATGACGATACCAAAAACTCAGTTTAAGCTACGACGCGGGTAATCTGTCTATAGAGCTGAAATCATTTTCTATTTTTTATTTATTTATTTTCTTTATTTCCCTCAAAAAATGAGGAGTACGCTACAATAGAATATAATTTTGTATTTATATGATATCCTATAATATAATATTTAACCTTACTTTGGATATTTAATCCTATTAATCTTACGTTTTCTTTCTTTTTTGGTATCCTTGTTTTATGGCTAAATTGCTTGTAGATGAAGCTGTTCATATACGCCATTGTTGCCGTTGCTGTTGCAATTCCAGTGACTGTAGCTGATGCAAGTGTTCGAGCAAATATTCTTGTTCCAGATATAACGCCTGTAGGTGTTACAAATCTAGACTCGTCCATCAACAATCATCCTGGATTCGATTCAGGCTTAGTACTGAATGAAAAGACATATACCAATATATTTGTTCGCACAATGACAACTGATGTATTTGATACAAGACTATGTTATATCGTTGCTTCATCCTTGGTAACAATTTCTGCTACAACAACTATCGAAGTTAATGAAGCCCCACCAGCTCCAGGGATTTGCAGAAAGAGGAGATGGGCCTTTGAAAATGCTATTGACGGTAGAATTTCTGGTCCAAATGACATCTTAGCAAGTGCTGTCGATACTGATTCAAGGTAAAAAAAAATCACTATGATATTAGAAATAAAATATAACTGTCAGGACCCATCAGAAGACATTACTTAACTTAAATGATGAAACTGGTCCGCAGAAATTTTTTGCTCACTCGAAATATAGGTGTAGTAAACCTGTAGCCTACAAGTTTCAGTCGAGATTAGGGCCCATGAAAGTGCTTTTGAATCCAGAATACATCTCTCTTTGTAAGCAGAAATCCCACCTTGAGTAATTATCGCTGATTTAGCTATATACTGATCTTTGGTGGATTTTCCAGGAGATTTCATATTTAAAACGACCGATTTTTTTTTTTTTTTTTTTTTTTTTTTTATAATGATAGGCTATAGATTTTCACCATACTTTTTTACCAAAATAAAGCGTATTTGAAAACTCTTCTGTAGAAGTCTCAACCATCTTTATTCAAAAATTCTAGAATTTTGCATTTTTTGCTAGAAGAATGATCGCGGATGCGCGTTTATTTGTTGTTTTTTTTTCACGAGTGGATGATCACAGAAGATCGGGGGAAGCTGCATTCTAGCGTAAATTAAAAGTTCTAATGCTTTTTAAGTGACTAAAAAGATTGAGGGGCAACTAGTCTTCTTCCCAGCCCCTTTCCCCCGAAGTTATCCAATCAAAAATGTGAGGTATTCATTTTGTTCAGCATAGTTGAAAGACCCAACAACTATGTCCTTAGGGTTTCAGTGACCCACCCCCCACTTACCGTGGGGAGAAGCCTGCAAGTTACGGAGTTTGCCCATTGTTTGCATATAGTATTTGTTTTTGGGAAGTATACATACATTTTTCGGAGGGGGGTATTTTAGTGTTTGGGGGGGGGGGCTTTTCATAGGGAGATTTTCTTAGGGAGGTAAATGTCCGGGGGTGAATTTTAAACTGGGGGAGTTTAAAAAATCCATATACAAAATTCTTTTGATTGTCTTCCTTTCTCATTGCCAACTCAGCTTTGCATGTGGAGATGTCTGAGGGAATTATCGGGAGGTTATTTTCAGCGTGTTTGGATTTCCGGGAAAAACTTTCCACGAAAAGGGGATATCCGGAGTGATCAAGAAAAGATAAGAAATTAAAGTGTTTTTCAAATGAATTTTTCATTTTGCTTGTTGAATCGTCCGCAAGAAATTCTATGAGATTTTCAAAGAGGATGGTACTGTCTATAGGGAATTTTACGAGGGAGGGGTGTATTTAACGTGGGAGAAAATTTTCACGGAAAAGTTTTCAATGAGGAGGGTGATTTTTCATGGGGTGGGGGGGTTAAATAGTCTCTAAGACCACACTGACTTATGAGGACATGTGTTGTGATAACCTCTCCCCCAATTGATGGAGGGCTCTCCCAATATAGAAATAGCCATAAGAACAGGGAATTCTATAAACACCACAACCCAGAACATGAATGGTTTTATCTTTGTCGCGGTTGAAAAAGCTCTGTATAGTATTTGATTTTTTTAAAGTGATACTAAGGTTATGTTTTTTAAGATTCTTCTCGGTTTGTCACACAATTTGAGAAAACAGAGTAGAACAGTGAAAAGTTTCTTATTACCCACCAAGGGGATGATATCTGTTGGGGGTTGTGGAGTTGATGCTTTCTTTTCCGTCTGTTTTCTACGACGGATTCAAGTAATTTTATTGGATATACATTGCAAATAAGATGCCCTTAAGATAGTTCAATCCTGAGACTATGTGAGCTTCTCAGCGTATTCCTATTACACGATCAACCAAAGATGCACCTATCCTTCTTGTGTAAGGAGAATGGTTGAAAAAAAAATACATATACCTATCGTTATGTGTAGACTTTCCATAAAAAGAAAACCCAAGACTTAGAGACTTATTGAAAATTAGACGTCTATAAACGGCAGTTTGTTCTTCTAGTTATATGGAGAACTGAAGGTTTGAATCTAAAGCGTTAAGATGAGCCAAGAAGGATTTAAATGATGCTTCTCCATGATCCCAAACAGAAATAACACCATGTGAAAACCGGCCCTTGAGCCGGTGTTTCAGAGGGAAGGCTTTCAAAGCAGAGTTTTCAATGAATTCCATCTAAAAAGTGACCAAAAAAGTGAAAGGCTCGTACTCATTGGCAGATCCATAGTTTGGGTGAAAAATGGGTTATTGTATCGTAAATAAAAAGAAAAACTATTGCAAAGACGAACGAGACGCATAATAGTTTCGATATCAAGTGTTTTGTAGTCGATTAGACCAATATTATCTTCTGGTTTCCTTTGGAGAGCAAGTTCGTATATTTAACATCCCATGATGTATACATAGAAATAGTATTAAAACTAACGGAAATGACATATTTCTTTATATCTAGGTGTTTTAATTTTCAACAAGGTGAACGTAATTTTTAATATATAAGGTTTGCATTGAGGTGAGGGGACGAAAAATTGTGGAAAACCATATTCCCAATCTGGTAGCCATCCGGAAAAAACCATGGGGCTACGCCAACAGCCTGGAACTTTTGGCTCTGCCTTTGCTCAACATGTCTATGACTACCCACGTTATTTAATTTTTTAACCTCCATTATTTCTCTTATTAAAGATCTCATGCAAGTTTTCCGGGAGGCAATTAAAATAAAAAAGCGCATTCACCTGAAGGTCATCCTCAATAGAGACATTAGAGAAACTTTTCTAAGCCTCATTTATAATGTTCTTATTAATTCCGGTCGTTTTGTATCCATCTAGAAATTATTTTTTCTTACCCTAATAGAATCTCTGTTAGGAGTTTTTCCAGTAATTAAGTATTATACATGGCCACATTATAAGTGTCTCGTGTGACTCAGCAAGCGTCTTCTCGATTTACTGAAATGTCATATGACAATGCGCCTCGATTACTTTGGTCCTATTTGTGGTAGCGACGACGGCAATATTTTAGTTTTTCATCATCTGCTAAAGAGGTAATTTCTTTGAGTGCCACAAAACCTATTTTTTGACTAAATGGTTAATCTATTAAAATTGCCTGTTAAAAACAGTACGATTACTGGTGGTTTAATCGTCGCTTGGGTTGTTTGAAGCAAGAGCAAGAAATGAGTTCATGTTCTAGATCAAATTGTCATTACAATTTGATCATGCAAGCAGCAATCTCCAAACGAATAACCTTTATTTGTCACTCTTTTTTCTGGTAAATGGGAGGCTCTACAGTAGATACATACAGTGCTAAAGGGACACAATGGCGTTTAACAAACACTTGCGTTGTTTACAGTATCTTGTAGGTTATTACTGCGGTCTGGGTCATAGCTTATTGCCGTCCATCGTCACGATGTTGCTGTTTTTTAAATCGAAAACTTTGTTGTACTTCATTTTTGTTTGCGATTTTTTGCAATGCTCGTTTTCGTATGTCTTCTAACAACCATTCTTATTTTCAATCATTTTTATTTGCGGTTGTCACATGCCTTCGAACAGTCGGTTTTGATGTGCATCATTTGCATTTGCGATACGCTGTGATGCTTGTTTCCACAAGTCTTCCGACCAAGCTTTCCAGACATTCTTGTGTGTAATTTTGGTTTTGATTTGTTGTGATCCTTACTTTCTCTTGTCTTCTACCAAATGATTTCTTTTTAATTGTAGCAAAACTTTGTTTGTATAAAAACTGGTCATATTACTACTTGGGATTTTTTTTTGTCATAAAGTAGTTTTCTCTAATATGAAATATAAAAAATATGAAATGAAGATTTTCAATAATTCCACCCATCATGACCCATCCCAATTGAATTTTTCTTATTTTAGATCATTTGCGAAGAAAAAGGGTGAAGAAGGAGACGCTGTGCAAGAGCCAGAGGGACGTATATTCATAAAAAAAGCAATATTCGGTGCTGCCGCTGCCGCTGCTGCCGGCCTTAGACCGACATTGCCTTCCATTAACATCCTTAAGGATACGACAGCATATGCCTCTATATTTGAAACAAGAACAGTGGGAACAATACGAAGAACTGTCTTTGCCACTTGTACACCACAAAACGTTGGGATTACTCGATGCTAGCTGTATTTTAGTTTTATATTTACGCTCGATTATTTATTTATGAAACTTTTATAAAAGTGCATATATATATATATTTAAGATTAGGTGTTTCTTGTAATGCTTACGGACAAATAGATTGTATGCTAATAAGAGCTGGTAAAGACTGCAATAGGAGTAAACATAATTTTTGTCGACTATCTCCCTGAATAAGATTAAACCTTTGTTTTGAATGAAAAGATCTATATCAATATGCTTGTTTACACATCGACAACCCATGTATTTGCTAAACCATACTGATATACTGTCTTTTCGTCTTTAATAACAGTTTAGGCTACAACAGCTGTCATAATCAATGAAGCCTCAACTTCTCCAGAGATTTTCGAAAAGAAAGAGGTCAGTGAAAATGCTGTTGATATTTAGTCTGATCAAAACTAAGAGAAAGCCATTTAGCCAAAAAAAATTAATATACAAATTTCATTTTAATAATTTATATGCGGAAAACCAAAATCAAACATGCATTAATTCAAAAACGTTCAGAAATTAAACACAAAAAAAACTAGTTTTTTAACTGAAAGTAAGGAGCGACATTAAAATTTAAAACGAACAAAAATTAGGCTACTCCGTATATGAAACGGTTTGTCCCCTCCGCAATCCCTCGCTCTTTACGCTAAAGTTTGACTCTTAGCCACAATTCTACTTTTTAAAACAATTAAAAACTTTAGCGTAAAGAGCAAGCGATTGCGGAGGGGAAAAACCGTTTCATATAAGGAGTAATTTCTGTTCGCTTTAAGTTTTAATGTTGCTCCTTACATTCAGTTAAAAAAAACTAGTTTTTTTGTTTAATCTATAGAAGGCTTGCTGCCAAAAAAGCAAGATTAGCTTTGAGAGCTTGTATTTAATTATTTTATTTCGCTTGAATGAATTCTATCGTCTCGCATAATTTTATTTATCAGTCGTGGACGAACTTCGTTCAAGTAATGATGCTAGTGCTGCATTAAAAGTTTTTGAAACAATTTTAATTTTAAACTTCGCATTTTAATGTAAGTTGTTTATATATGTATTTTTTTTTTTGGTGTTGTTCTGAGGACGTTCCTTGGATATAGGGGCCAAAATCTTCACTGAAATGAATTCCAGTATCTTTAGATAATTTTCCCAATTGTTTCCAAGTTCGTTTGTTTATACACAACATGACTTTCTTATTAAGCAAATTGTCAATTATATTAAAAACTTTGCTGGAGATGGCTTTGCCAGGAATGGGTTTGCAAAAAAATATCTTTAGGCCTATTTATATTACTCTCTTCAACACATTTAAAATATGCAGTTCAATATCCAGTGTTAGCTGCATCATTTTATTTTTCTATTTCTAGGGCAAATTTTGTAGTGTAAGTAAATAGTAAAGTAAGTAGGACAGCACTAGATCCTTAAAATCCAAACCGGCGGTGCTGATCTCCGTTTCATGGCCCATCAGCCAGGAAGTGCAATGGGGGGCTGGGGGCCAACCATCCTGTGCTTTCACACACCCTCCTTCTTACCTTCCCCAGATTTCTCCAGGTACCCATTTAGAGCTGGGTCGACTCTGGCTGAGCTTACAGAGTCACGCCACTGACCCTCATGCCAAACCAAACAACTGGTCACAGCTGGGTTTGAACCCGTGCCCCTTGGACACAGAATTTCAACGCCAGCGCGTAGTGTAGTGTTTTGTAGTGTGCATCTGAGAAACTAATTGATCAGAATTTATGGCCTAATTGATCCTTGAACGGAGTATTCAGCAGCACCTACGAAATCTTAATGATTTTAACTTGAAGTGTGTAAGCCTATCCTTTTAGTTCAGCCCAGGTCTCTAAACCTCGTCAATTACTGAAGGGTTAAAACATTTCGTGTGACTGCTTGGTCCTAATTTCGTTTGATTTTTTTTCAATCCTGGTAAATATTCGTGCCTCCCCTTAGACTAGTTCGTGTCTGCCTAGGGAGGCATGCCCCTAGTTTACAAAACAGTGGATTGGGTATTAAATTAGAACCTTCAAGGAATGCTTCAAGATGAAGATTAGTTCACCCAATGGAAATATATGCACGCTACTACTGATACTACTCCTAATAATAATACTCCAAAAACTACTTTTTGTCACTACTACTAAGGCTAAGAGTATTAAGACGAAATTACAGGAAGTTTTGAGGGGGAAGTTGAACTAAATTAAAACACACAATGAACAATCAGCAATATCATGGTAACGGCTTATTAGTTTAAGGCTTATCAAGTTTATTTAAGGTGAAGCTTCTAGTTCTTTAGGACGGAGATGTTCCAATGACCAAAAGGCAATTTTTATACAAAACTACTGCTACCAGTCCTAGTACTGCTAATGTCTGTGCTAGTACTAGACTGAACACTAGAACTACTGGTAGTCCTACTGCTGCTACGACTGTGACTGCTTCCACAACTATGGCTGAGAGTGTGAAGTTGAAATTCTCCAGGAATATTAAGGAGAAAAGTTGAGAAGAATCACAACGCGCCGGGTGCACGCAAGTTGTCGAAAGGACTTATCAGCAATATCTAGGGAAGATATTGGTGAGTGAAGTTGAAACTTACAGGGCTTGTTGTGTGAGATAATGAACTAACCAAAAGGTGACATTTCCATCCTACTACTGATTCTGCTACTGCGATAACTTCTCCTACTGCTACTACTACTACTATAGCTAAGGCCACTACTACTATCTCTATTTGCGTGCAGGTTTTAAAAAAGGCATATAAGTAATATAGTATGCAGTGCAATAGAACTGTCCCAGGTACCCAAAAAAATCCGCAGGTTTTTAAAAGGCCGGTACAGCTAAATCTCAAGAACAGCTTCGAATATTAAGTTGAAACTTTCAGTGCATGTTAAGAAGAATGTTGAACCATCCAAAAGATACTATATTCATACGGTTTCTTCTACTTTCATTGCTATAACTAATACTACTACTAAGGCTAAGGGTGTCATGGAGAAATGTTCAGGAAATGTTGAGGGGTATGTTGAAGTAAATTGAAACAGGTTGTAGGTAGGCAGGCTGTTAAAAGGCTGTATCAGCAGTGTGTCAAGAACTGCTTTGAGTCCTTAACTTGAACTTGAAACATTTAAGGCATGCTATGGGGTATGTTAAAATAATAATAAACACTGTGTGCATACTACTACTACTGATAGTAGTACTACTACTACTACTACGGTTGCTACTAACATCATTAAGGCTACTAATATTAGAAAAAAAAATCAGGGCCAATTCAAAATACGTTATGTGCATGTAGGTTTTCAACAGAATGTATCAGCAATATCTCAGAAAAAGCTGAATGTATTAAACTAAAACTATCTGGGCGTGAGGAGGGTATATTTACTAGATCAAAAACACACGATGTAAACACTATTAATGCTTACCGCCAATACTACTACTGCTATTACTAATACTAATCCTACGCCTACTGCTATTGCTTTTACTGCTATGTTTTCTACGATTCTTAATCCTAAGAGCTTAAACTTAAAGAGGATGGTTAGGGTGGTATTTAACCTAATCGAAACACACTATGTGCGTGTAGTGGTGTATTTTAAATTTCTCAGCAACGGCTTAGGGTATTAAGCTAAAACCCCCAGGGCTATCAATATTACTACCACTTTTGCTGCTACATCTTCAACTACTGCTGCTACGACTGAACTAAATCAAAGTACCTGAAGTACATCCAAATTGTCAAAATATCCAATCGGGATATCTTAAAGTAGAATAGGATATAAAATAAAAACTTTCACCAAAGGTTTATATTGCTTTAAAACTGAATCAAAGGTATTAAGTACATACTGGTTTTCAATAAGATGTCTCTGCAATATTTCAAGAATCACATGGAAAACTAATTAAAAACTTCCAGGGCTACTACTATTACTACTTATTCTCTTTCAATTGAACTAAATCAAAAGAGTTCATGTGCATCTAGGTTTTATAAACATCATAGATGCAATATTTTTCAAATTGTATTAAGTTTTATTTGTCAGGGATTCTTGACGAGGTGTATAACTAAATCAAAGGATACCATGTGCATTTTCAAAAGGGGTGGATATCATTAAAAGCTATTGAAAAATTTATCCAACATATGAATAGTAAGCTAAACTATGGAATCTTATAGAAAAAAGACCAAAAGATCTGAAATATATTTGCTTTTTTTTATCAGTGAAAAAGACAAAGTCAATCAAGAACGAACAGAAATTTAAATTTAAAAAACTTTCTCCGTAAAATAAATTTTCAACGCGAATTAAAGAGCTACATTAGACCATAAATGACTAAAAATAAAGTTTTCCGACCGTAAAACTACCACAAATTACCATTAATAAATAAATGAAACCAAAAACAAACAAAAATTACAATAGATTACCGAGTGAAACTCAAAATGAGCAGAAACTAACATGCTTAGGACTAGCACGCCTTCTGAAGACCAGAACATAACTCACAATTTACTAAGCACAAGGTACATTTTACATGTTTACTACTTTTTAACTTTAATAAATCCAACCTTTTAAGACTTTAATAATAATTATCAACATATGCACATTAAACTGTCAATCCACGTTCACTTTTTTTCAGAATTGTTGGTTATGATAGTATTTTTTGTTGTTTTTCTCTCGAAGTTACAAGAGATAGAAACATTCAGCTAAAAATAGGGATTTTTCAGTAAAGTGCAAATTATGTTATGGTTATCAGAAGGCATTAGGGGAGGCCCTCAGCTTTACTCATATTTATTTCTACTCATTTCGAGTTTGACTTGATAGTTTATTATCATTTCTATTTGTTTTGGGTTTTATATATTTATTAATGGTGATGTGTGGTAGTTTTAAGCTTGAAAAATTATTTGACATTATTTCTGCTCATTTTCTGAGTAAGTAGCTCTTTACTTTTCTTTAAAAAACTTTTTTTGTGTAAAAAGTTTTTAGGATACTCATATAAAAAGATTGATTGAAATTGTTATTCAACATAGGGTGTTGTTACTACAAAAATAGGGATCACTGAGACATTGGGATGTTTATTTATTCCAATTACTTCTTCGGGGATATACTCTTTTTTATTCAAGTATGTTCTGGTACATGAAAGTTTTGTTCGCGATTGAAGTTTTTGAGTGATTATCAGCTCCAAACTAAACTGCTCTTCAAAAAGCCATTTCCTAAGCACTTCCTCGTTGGGTCTACAATCTCGTTGCATCTACTTAATCTTCACCGCTTTGAAGGAACAATCTCCACAAGGGAGTTTTGAGTGATTGGCAGCTCCAAACTGAACTGCTCTTCAAAAAGCCTTTTCCTAAGTACTTCCTCGTTGAGTTTTGTACATTTACTTAATCTTCACCACATTGAAGGAACAATCTCCACAAAGCAGTTTTGAGCGATTGGCAGCTCCAAACTGAACTACTCTTCAAAATGGCATTTCCTAAGTACTTCCTCGTTGGGTCTACAACCTCGTTGCATCTACTTAATCTAAACCGCTTTGAAAGAACAATCTCCACAAGGCAGTCTTGAGCGATTGGCAGCTCCAAACTGAACTGCTCTTCAAGAAGGCTTTTCCTAAGTACTTCCTCGTTGAGTTTTGTGCATTTACTTAATTTTCACCACTTTGAAAGAACAATCTCCACAAGGCAGTATTGAGTGATTGGCAGCTCCAAACTGAACTACTCTTCAAAAAGCCATTTCCTAAGTACTTGTTGGTTTGGTTTTGTGCATTTACTTAATCTTCGCCGCTTTGAAAGAACAATCTCCACAAGGCAGTTTTTGAGCGATTGGCAGCTCTAAACTGAACTGCTCTTCAAAAAGCCACTTCAGAAGTATTTCCTCTTTCAGGTAACCAGTTGAGCTGTGTACGCCTACAAACGTCTTTATATTGTTAATCAGTTTTGCTTAAAATCACCGACCAACAAGAATATATGACCTCAAATAACGAATAAGGTTTTAGTCGAAGGTTTGATCAGATATCAAAGATCTGGTATGGGAATCGGGGACTTAAGAAGACATTTCTCAACTCAAAACCTTACCAAATAAATATGATAATCTTACGAGCCGTAATATATCTAAATGAAGAATGAAAGAAGAAACTAACGTTGAACGAAACTTCAGATATTTTGTTAGAAGGAGGGTTTTCGGCCCTTTATTTCGACAGAAGCTATTAATTTAAATTTTAAGAATTATGTAGGACAGTATACCAGTTATTGGTAACTAAAACTTTTGGTAGAACTCTTAGTAAATCGATTTTAAGTAAACTGGCACCTAAAACATAATTTTATCTTTAAGCAAATATAGTTTTGTTTATAATTCAGAAAGGAAACACCAGTATGAAATGTATGCGCTCGATATTTCGAAAATTTGTTATTTCTATACATACCACATTGTCATCTAATTTTTAATTTTCCCAAGTGCATGAGCTGTGTGAGCCATCTACCAACAACAATCTCAAAGAATGCTCAGAAACACAATAAAACAAACAGTGACATAGCAGCCCACCAGTAACTGGCATATATCCTAGTGAAAATATTTTTTGATTATTAGAATCATTAGACAAGATTTAATGATTGAAACTAAAAGCCATACAAGCAAATACTTTTCGAGTGTAGTTTCTTTCTGCTTCTAGTACACGCAAGTCTGCATTAAAGTTGTTGTTTTGCTTCATTAATACCATTATTTTGAAAAAAAAATGAACAATAGATAAACTTAGTTTCTCCAAGAGCACTCATTAGCAAAAGAGTAATTTTATTTTACCGCATTCATGTGTATTTATTATTGTATAAATAAAAAAAAACTAGTTTTTTTAACTGAAAGTAAGGAGCGACATTGAAACTTAAAACGAACAGAAATTACTCCGTATATGAAATGGGTTGTCCCCTCCGCAATCCCTCGCTCTTTACGCTAAAGCTTTTAATTGTTTTAAAAAATAGAATTGTCGCAAAGAGTCAAACTTTAGCGTAAAGAGCGAGGGATTGCGGAGGGGACAACCCATTTCATATACAGAGTAATTTCTGTTCGTTTTAAGTTTTAATGTCGCTCCTTACTTTCAGTTAAAAAAACTAGTTTTTTTATTTAATTTCTGAACGTTTTTGAATTAATGCATGTTTGATTTTTGCTCTCCGCACATAAATTATTAAACTGAAATTTGTATATTAATTCTTTTTTTGGCTAAATGGCTTTCTCTTAGTTTTGATCAAACGATTTTGAGAAATAAGGGGTGGGGAAGGAGGCCTAGTTGCCCTCCAATTTCTCGGCTACTTAAAAATCCAACTAAAACTTTTAATTTTTAACGAACGTTTTTATTAGTAAAAAATATACGTAACTTAAGAATTAACTTACGTACAGGCACGTACGCAGGAATTTTTTTTCGGGGGGGGGGGCCAAAACCTTCGAAACAGCAGATATAAAGTAGCACTTTTTTATTTAGTAATGCAAAAATCAGGCATATCGGAAAATACAGATCCTGTAGTATTGTAGCGGATGGGGGGGGGAGGGAAGAAGACTGAAGCCTCAACAGTATGTTTTAGGCTCAGGTTATGTTCATAGCGATTTAGAACCAGTGATTAATCTATTATATCCCACTGAAAGGGAAATTTTAGGGTTAACAGTGTAATATGGATTCTGTGGGGGGGGGGGTTGTTCTTTTATTGCAAAAACGTAGATTTTAATGAAAAATGATAGTTTCCAAAATTGATCCATTAAAAGCTGTACTTTATCCTGAGAGTGGGGGGGGGGATAAACGCCTTAATATATAGGATAATTCTATTTTGCTGTGGAAAGCAAACTCTCTTTACAAAAAAAATTAACAGCACAATTGCTAATTACTTCAAAGAGGGTAAAAAGTTAGACAGAAAATGGGTTAATAATTGGACAGTGACTTGACCGGATAATGGCATGCTGTAAAATCCCCCCAAAAAGGCTTCACACATGTATCTAGATTCTTAATAAATGTCCTACTTTTGCCAGAAATCCCAAAAGACCATAGGGAAATTAAACATTTCACAAAGTTTTGGGGGGAGGGTGGGCCCGAAGGCCCCTACCCTGCGTACAAGCCAGCTTACGCAACACACTTTCATATTCTTATATTTTTATTATGTATACGAGGGGGTTTGTACCCTCGTCATTACCTCGCTCTTTACACTAAATCGTAAGTTTTAGAAAGGCCGTAGAATAAATAGTTGAAATTACTAAAAATACTTTAGCATAAAGAGCGAGGTCTTAATACCTTGCTCTTTATGCTAAAGTGTTTTTAGAACCCCTCATATGCGTAATAATCTCTGTTCGTTTTACGTTTCAATGCTACTCCTTACTTTCAATTGAAAAAACGTTTTCATGTTTATTTTTTCTTTGTTTTTTATAGTACTGTTAGAAAATCCTGCGCCCTTTTCATTGAATTTTTCTTCCCCCATGACATATTCCTCGAAGGAAAGATCCTCCCACGTAGCCCCTTCCCCTCAACCCCACCCCCCAAACCAAAAAAGCTCCCTGAAAACGTCTGTACACTTCCCGATAACCACTACTGTATGTAAACACTGGTCAAAGTTTGTAACTTGCAGCCCCTCCCCCATTTGTCTTCTGGCAAAAAATACGAAATTCCACATTTTTATAGACAGGAGCTTGAAATTTTTGCTATAGGGTTCTCTGATACTTTGAATGCGATGGTGTGATTTTCGTTAAGATTCTATGACTTTTAGGGGTGTTTCCCCCTATTTTCCAAATTAAGGCAAATTTTCTCAGGCTCGTAACTTTTGATGACAAAGACTAAATTTGATGAAACTTATATATTTAGAATCAGCATGAAAATCTGATTCATTTGATGTATCTTTTAGCATCTAAATTCCGTTTTTTAGAGTTTCGTTTACTATTGAGCCGGGTCGCTCCTTGCTACAGTTCGTTACCATGAACTGTTTGATATCGCTATAAAATAAATATTTGAGAAGGTGGTAGATGCAAATTAAGAACAAGAGTTTATCCCAGCATTTAAAGGAGTACAAGTCGCTAAGATTGTTTTTGTTACTGTTGTTGTGGCTGACGTTGACGTTGCAACCAAAGTAAGCGTTATAGTCTTCAAAAGTGACAGAAAGAAACGTCCTCTCATTCGTGAATCAACCCGATCTTGAAATGAAGTCTCCAGTTCCCTATAATGGTTGAAACTGTTTAGTGTCTTAGCGTCTAACCTAGCCTATCTTGGCATTATCTCCAATCAGTTATGGCTTAATGGCAGCATGATTTTAGTTCAAATAATTTTAACTTAATGATCAAGGGTTCCAAAGTTTGTACTTGTAAACTTAGCAATAAGCCACTAACAAAGTGCTGCCACAATATAGTAACATAAGCGTAAGTAATCATGAGTGTTTGGATTGTTTAAACAGTATAAAATTTTTTACGAAATATAAGCATAAAATAAAATGAAAGCATAATAAACCTGAATTAAGAAATAAAGAAAGTATATTGTATAAAGAAAGTAAATAAAGAAAGCATAAAATGTGAAAAAAATTGAAAATTTTGATATTTTGCAGGGCACTATTTGTTCTGAAAAAAAAAGCTCCGTTTCAATGCTAGAAAAAAAAATACCATTAGAAGGTGAACCAATTTTTTCCCAGACCTACGATAGAAAAATACTGGCTGTTTGTCTTGGCCAACGCTCTTTAAATTGGCACGTATATGTCATGCTTATCATAGTCCTAAAAATTAATCTTATCTTCCCACTTTACGCCATTGCAATCCTCAGACTGCCTGAAAATGGTTTGTTGAGAATTGAACTATCGATCAAAACCAATGTGACTTATACAATACAAAAGCTTCTGCATCTTAATTTTTTTAAGTGGAATTATTCATACATAAATAATAACAAATAAAAAAGTAATTAGCAAATGAAAAAGTAGAAAGGTAACACTTGGATGTATATTCCACTTCTCAAGAACCTCAAACAGTAAAGCCTCGGGAGCCTCAGCTTTAATCTTGGTGAGATGAGCAAACCCTTAAAAGAAAAAGAGAAAAACACACAAATCCCAGAAAAAAAAATATGTGAAGGTAACAAAAAATTTCACTGTAAAAAGTGAAATTATATTAAAATTTACACAGAAGAAAGATTCCGGTTGTTAGCACTTGCAAAACCTTTTATTGCTAGCCAAATTTTGATTCAGATTTGTTACTGTAGACGGGATTCAGTCAAGTAAAATCGCTTGTTATGTCCGTGCTAACTATAGTGATGGGCAAGCTTGATTAATAATTTTTCAACATTATTGAGTTTCCGAACACCCTAATATGTCTAGCTAATATTTAGGGGGATGTTAAATAATTCTGAACACAGCAGCATTAAAGTTGCCAAAAGTATCTACGAGCAATTCTTCAGGAACTACTTAGAGAATATAGTTGAAACTTTCAGGGAAAGTTGAGAGGGATGTTGAACTAGCCAGAAAAAACCTTGGGCTCATACGACTGAAACTTCCTCTACTACTACTACTGCTACTACTACTAGTGTTCTTACCTCTAGTATTACTACTACTACTACCATGAGTGCTACTGCAGAGGCTAAGGTACTAACGTAAAAGTTTCAGGGAATGTTATAGGAAATGTTGAACTTAATTAAAACACATATTTTGTTTGCAGGCTGTCAAAAGGATGTATCAATAATATCACAGGAATGGCCTAGGGGATTAAGTTGGAACTTTTTTTTGGCTATTTTCAGAGGATGTTGAATTTACCGAGAAGACACTTATTGCAGACTGGTACCAGTTACTATTACAATTCAATACTACTAGTAGCGCT
Organism: Artemia franciscana; assembly: GCF_032884065.1. Classification (NCBI taxonomy): domain Eukaryota; kingdom Metazoa; phylum Arthropoda; class Branchiopoda; order Anostraca; family Artemiidae; genus Artemia; species Artemia franciscana. Next base: position 12,819,000 of record NC_088873.1, on the reverse strand, counting down.
TCCACTATCCCCAAATTTTGGGGGTTTTCCCTAAAAATTTCCGTGTTTCTCCAAAATAAATGGCGCCCCCCGAATCCTCAAAATCTCCACAAAAATTATGTTTCCCCATGTAATTTATCAAAAATGACGTTACCGTCAGCAGTATTTGTATGCTATAGCGTTATTTTTAAATGTTAAGTAACGGCAACCAAATTTTGGCCCTTGAAAATAAAATTATTAATCCATGCTCTGGTAGATTCTAATTTGAAGTTCTTTTTGTATTAACGTCATTTTCTGTATGGTTTTGACACTGCTCAGTAAGTGTAACTCATTGATTAGTAATTTTTCTGAACAGTTATGACCCTAGAGTGCAGAATAATATTCAGTCCCTCCCATAAATACAGTGAAGAGCGATCCCTAGAAAAACCACCATAAAAATATTGCATGATTGAAACACGCAGCAAAAAATGTATGTGTCTAGGAAATGACTGAGGAAAATAAGGTGAAATTCATGATGAAATTGCAGTAAAAGTGTAGATAAGCAATCTCTCTAGTATAAAGTGTAAAGGCCTTTCAAATAGAACCAGAAAACATAGTTCTGATTGATTTATTTGTATCCAGCTGCTACTTGACAGTATTTGCGATTTTACAGCCCAATCGACTGAATATTATGCTGTAAGAAAAAAGTTATTTTTATCTAGGGTAGCTAATCTCATTCTTTACCAAAATTGATTGCTGTATTTCAAAGTAGTGTTTAGAAACCTTTGTTTCTGTTAAAACCTTATGTTAAAAATTTGGGATTTAGGAACGCAATGAGAGAGATAAAAATAAACATAGCCTACCACTCGATTCAGAAGTTTCACTTGTATCTGATCATAAAAGTTAGTTTTTTCAGAAAATCCTTTCAAAAATTTAAAAAATCAAGGAATTGGCCGATTCAGGAATTCAAAAACCTAGTTTTGGTCTAACTTTCGACACCCTATGAACTCGGGATCGGGGCTGAATCCCCCGCATTTCCGCAGCTCAACATCAAATCCTTTCATCCGCCTGAAAAGCTTGTTTCATAGAATCTAACGGTGCCAAAACACCATGAAAAAAAATTCAGGAATATTGGTCTTGTAATTAGTAACTTCATGGGTGTTGACAAATCACCGTGAGTTTTGCTGACTTAGGCTAGAACTACTTCGTTTCTAGTGGAGCACACGCTTCCATTCTCACTTTCTTACTCCGGCGTCCCATTTCTGCAAAGCTAGGTCATCAGAAAGTTTTGTATAAAGAGTCGTTAACACAGGAGACAAGGCTTTGGGCCCTATTCTAAGCGAAGATTGTTGGACGAATTAAAGAAAAAGACATTTTCTTTAATTCGATATTTTGAAAATTTGTTATTTCTATACATACCACATTGTCATCTAATTTTTAATTTTCCAAAGTGCATGAACTGTTTGAGCCATCTACCAACAACAATCTCAAAGAATACTCAGAAACACAACAAAACAAACAGTGATATAGCAGCCCATCAGTAACTGGCATATATCCTAGTGAAAATAATTTTTGATTATTAGAATCATTAGACAAGATTTAATGATTGAAACTAAAAGCCATACAAGTAAATACTTTTCGAGTGTAGTTTCTTTCTGCTTCTAGTACACGCAAGTCTGCATTAAAGTTGTTGTTTTGCTTCATTAATACCATTATTTTGAAAAAAAAATGAACAATAGATAAACATAGTTTCTCCAAGAGCACTCATTAGCAAAAGAGTAATTTTATTTTACCGCATTCATGTGTATTTATTATTGCATATTGCTACAAAATAAATAAATGAGAAGGTGGTAGATGCAAATTAAGAACAAGAGTTTATCCCAGCATTTAAAGGAGTACAAGTCGCTAAGATTGTTTTTGTTACTGTTGTTGTCGCTGACGTTGACGTTGCGACCAAAGTAAGCGTTGTAGTCTTCAAAAGTGACAGAAAGAAACGTCCTCTCATTCGTGAATCAACCCGATCTTGAAATGAAGTATCCAGTTCCCTATAATGGTTGAAACTGTTTAGTGTCTTAGTATCTAACCTAACCTGTCTTGGCGTTATCTCTAATCAGCTATGGATTAAGGGCAGCTTGATTTTAGTTCAAATAATTTTAACTTAATGATCAAGGGTTCCAAAGTTTGTACTTGTAAACTTAGCAATAAGCCACTAACAAAGTGCTACAACAATATAATAACATAAGAGTAAGTAATCATGATTGTATGGATTGTTTAAACAGCATAAAATATTTTACAAAATATAAGTGTAAAATAAAATGAAAGCATAAAAAACCTGAATGAAGAAATAAAGGAAGTATATTGTATAAAGAAAGTAAATAAAGAAAGCATAAAATGTGAAGAAAAATTGAAAATTTTGATATTTTGCAGGGCACTTTTTGTACTGAAAAAAAGGTCCGTTTCAATGCTAGAAAAAAAAATACCATTAGAAGGTGAACCAATTTTTTCCCAGACCTACGATAGAAAAATACTGGTTGTTTGTCTTGGCCAACGCTCTTTAAATTGTTGCGTATATGTCATGCTTATCATAGTCCTAAAAATTAATCTGATCTCCCCACTTCAAGCCATTGTAATCCTAAGACTGCCTGAAAATGGTTTGTTAAGAATTGAACTATCTATCAAAACCAATGTAACTTATAAAATACAAAAGCTTCTGCACCTTAATTTTTTTAAGTGGAATTATTCATACATAAATAATAACAAATAAAAAAGTAATTAGCAAATGAAAAAGTAGAAAGGTAACACTTGGATGTATATTCCACTTCTCAAGAACCTTAAACAGTAAAGCCTCGGGAGCCTCAGCTTTAATCTTGGTGAGATGAGCAAACCCTTAAAAGAAAAAGAGAAAAACACACAAATCCCAGAAAAAAAAATATGTGAAGGTAACAAAAAATTTCACTGTAAAAAGTGAAATTATATTAAAATATACACAGAAGAAAGATTCCGGTTGTTAGCACTTGCAAAACCTTTTATTGCTAGCGAAATTTTGATTCAGATTTGTTACTGTAAACGGGATTCAGTCAAGTAAAATCGCTTGTTATGTCCGTGCTAACTATAGAGATGGGCAAGCTTGATTAATAATTTTTCAACATTATTGAGTTTCCGAACACCCTAATATGTCTTAATAGATTAAAGCTGGACCCTCAGCTTTAATCTTGGTGGGGAAAGCAAACCCTCAAAAGAAAAAGAGAAAAACACACAAATCCCAGAAAAGAAAAGAAAATAGGTTACAAAAAGTTTCACTGTAAAAAGTGAAATTATATTAAAATATACACAGAAGAAAAGTTCAGGTTGTTAGCACTTGCAAAACATTTTACTGCTAGCGAAATTTTGATTCAGATTTGTTACTGTAGACAGGATTCAGTCAAGTAAAATCGCTTGTTATGTCCGTGCTAATTATAGTGATGGGCAAGCTTGATTAATAATTCTTCAACGTTGTTGAGTTTCCGAACACCCTAATATGTCTAGCTAATATTTAGGGGGATGTTAAGTAAATCTTAACACAGCAGCATTAAGGGTGCCAAAAGTATCTATGAGCAATTCTTCAGGAACTACTTAGAGAATACAGTTGAAACTTTCAGGGAAAGTTGAGAGGGATGTTGAACTAGCCAGAAAAAAACCTTGGGCTCATACGACTGCTACTTCCTCTACTACTACTACTGCTACTACTAGTAGTATTCTTACCTCTTGTACTACTACTACTACTGCCATGAGTGCTAATGCAGAGGCTAAGGTATTAACGTAAAAGTTTCAGGGAATGTTATAGGAAATGTTGAACTAAATTAGAACACACATTTTTTTTGCAGGCTGTCAAAAGGATGTATCAATAATATCACAGGAATGGCCTAGGGGATTAAGTTTGAACTTTTTTTTGGCTATTTTCAGAGGATGTTGAATTTACCGAGAAGACACTAATTGCAGACTGCAACCAGTTACTATTACAATTCAGAACTACTAGTAGCACTTCCACTATCCCAAAATTTTGGGGGTTTTCCCTAAAAATTTCCGTGTTTCTCCAAATAAATGGCGCCTCCCAAATCTTCAAAATCTCCACAAAAATTATGTTTCCCCAGGTAATTTATCGAAAATGATGTTACCGTCAGCAGCATTTGTATGCTATAGCGTTATTTTTAAATGTTAAGCAACGACAACTAAAGTCTGGCTCTTGAAAATTATTAATCCCTGCTCTGGTATATTCTAATTTGACGTTCTTTCTGTATGAACGTCATTTTCTGTATGGTTTTGACACTGCTCAGTAAGTGTAACTCATTGATTAGTAATTTTTCTGAACAGTTATGACCCTAGGGTGCAGGATCCTTGCATAACAATATTCAATCCCTCCCAAAAATGCAGTGTAGACGATCCCTAGAAAAACTACCATAAAAACATTGCATGATTGAAACACGCAGCAAAAAATGTATGTGTCTAGGAAATGACTGAGGAAAATAAGGTGAAATTCATGGTGAAATTGCAGTAAAGGTGTAGATAAGCAATCTCTCTAGTATAAAGTGTAAAGGCCTTTCAAATAGAACCAGAAAACATAGTTCTGATTGATTTATTTGTATCCAACTTCTGCTTGACAGTATTTGCGATTTTACAGCCCAATCGACTGAATATTATACAGTAAGAAAAAAGTTATTTTTATCTAGGGTAGCTAATCTCATTCTTTACCAAAATTGATTGCTGTGTTTCAAAGTAGTGTTTAGAAACCTTTGTTTCTGTTATAACCTTATGTTAAAAATTTGGGATTTAGGAACGCAATGAGAGAGATAAAAAATAAACATATCCTACCACTCAATTCAGAAGTTTCACTTGTATCTGAACATAAAAATTATTTTTTTCAGAAAATCCTTTCAAAAATTTAGAAAATTAAGCAATTGCCAGATTCAGGAATTCAAAAACCTAGTTTTGGTTTAGCTTTTGACACCCTATGAACTCGGGGCTGAATCCCCCACAGCCCCACAGCTCAACCTCCAGTTGTTTCTTCCGCCTGAAAAGCTTGTTTCATAAAATCTAGTGAGGATTTTCCAGTGCCAAAACGCCACAAAAAAAAAATTCAGAAATATTGGCCCTGTAATTACTAACTTCATGGGTGTTGACATGTCACCGTAAGTTTTGCTGACTTAAGCGAGAATTACTTCGTTTCTAGTGGAGCATACGCTCCCATTCTCATTTTCTGACTCCGGCGTCCCTTGTCTGCAAAGCTAGGTCATCAGAAGGTTTTGCCTGAAGAAGTTAGACAAGAGAAACCAAAAGTCGTTATCACAAGAGACAAGGCCTTGGGCCCTATTTTAAGCAAAGATTGTTGGACGAATTAAGGAAAAGGACATTTTCTTTAATAATAGTGTAGACAACGATTTCGGAAACACTCAAGCAGTTCGCCATCTTTATTTTGTTCTGCATTGATCGGCTTGGCACTGGAATAGAACAACCACTTTTGTGTTTTCAAAGTTGAAAGAAACAGTGGAAGTCCTTAAAAAAATCCATATCCCAATGTGAAACAAGGTTGGCTTCCATTCTGGCACCACAAAGTCAACTATGGTTTTCAAAGTTGAAAGAAACATTGGAAGTCCATAAAAAACTGTATTCCGATGTGAAACTAGGTCAGCTTCCATTAGAAATCCTTAAAAAAAACATTCCGATGTGAAACTAGGTTGGCTTCCATTCTGGCACCACAAGGTAAAATATGGTTTTCAAAGTTGAAAGAAACATTGGAAGTTCTTAAAAAACCATATTCCGATGTGAAACTAGGCTGGCTTCCATTGGAAGTCTTTCAAAAAACCATATTCCGATGTGAAACTAGGTTGGCTTCCATTCTGGCACCACAAGGTAAACTATGGCTTTCAAAGTTGAAAGAAACATTGGAAGTTCTTAAAAACTATATTCCGATGTGAAACTAGGCTGGCTTCCATTGGAAGTCTTTCAAAAAACCATATTCCGATGTGAAACTAGGTTGGCTTCCATTCTGGCACCACGAGGTAAACTATGGCTTTCAAAGTTGAAAGAAACATTGGAAGTTCTTAAAAACCATATTCCGATGTGAAACTAGGTTGGCTTCCCTTCTGGCACCACAAAGTCAACTATGGTTTTAACAATTCTTTGGCGTAGCTGATCACTGACAATTCATGGGTTGTACTTTTTAAATATAGGTAACACTGGATCATTTTGTGTGCATCATATGCTTGTAAAAATCTACCAATAACTCTTGAAGAATTGCGTTGTCAGCCTGAAACGGATAACAGTTTTGTAAGAATTTTAAGTTCTTTGTTAATATCCATTAGTTTCAAGAAATTATTGCTTTATATGCAATTATCGCCTTTTTATGCTTTATTTTGGCCATCTTGCTAAAAATGAGTGACATAAAAGCCTCGTTATCAGACTAAAAGAATAAAGTAACAAAGATAATGTAATATAAAAACATAAGCAGTTGAACATTAGAGTGTATGTATAGAGTGTACTGTATGTATAGAGTGTATTAATTATATATATATAGAGTGGTTTTATTTTTATTTTTTACTTTGAATATACTTTTGAAAATTTGCCATAATATCAGCATAAGCATTTTGAGCTATGAGTTATAGCCTCATGTTTTGGCTATAGAAGTTACTCTGTAAAAACGCTAGAATCGCTACACGAATCCAAGCGATGCTGGAGCCTGAAATCGAAGCTAAATTGAATTTAAGTCCCTAGATTCCTGAACCAAAATTCCATGTCTTCTATATCTCCGTAGATTCCCAGAATTTTGAAGATTTTGTTCCCGAATTTTAAAAGTTAAGAACTGGAAAACTGACTACTAATGGAACCATAGTGATATATGCGGCTCTGGTAAAAGCCACAATAACAGTTTAAGCAATAGTTACTTAACATTTAAAATAGGGCGAGAGATTATTAGCAAATATTATTTATATTGATTTTGCATTCTAATAGTTATATTATGATAAGGCCTTAGTTTCAAGTTTTATCAACAAAACTCCAAGCATCAACATTGACATTTTTTTGTGCTCTCGAGTAGGATCCTCCACCCTTTCTCCAACTTATTTTGTATCGTAGATACAAACTTACATCCTTAGATATCTAAATATTTTTTATTGGACATTACTGGTATATTGTTATCCCCAACAAAAAGGGCAATAAATTCGTTCTGCAGGGTTTCAATTTATAACCAAAGAGCTCATTGTAAAAAACTGCAAGTAAGGAGGAACTCAGCCTAATAGTAACCAAAACTCTTGAAAATTAAATCTTGATTGTAAGAGATGCATCTTACACCCTTAAATTTGGCATATAAAAGAGCCCTACTGTATAGATTGCAAGCTCATATCTTACAAAAATGGCGAAATTAATGTTTTTTGCCAGAAGAAAGATCACGGGTGCAGGTTTCTCCATTCATTTGTTTTCCCAGGGGTGATTGCATCAAACCGATGGTCCTAGGTGATCCAAAGAGGGTTCATTTGAATGGAAATCAAAATTTCTAGTGCCCTTTTTAAGTGACAGAAAAAGTTTTATTTTTGCTTTATTTTTGCCTTTATATTTTGCCCCCAGAGACATCCAATCAAAATTTTGATATCACTATTTGGTTCAGCATTGTTAAAAGGTCAAATTACTATTTATTTGGGATTAAATGACCCCTCCCCGTAATCCCTGGGGACAGGGGTCTAAGTTGAGCACTTTGCACTTTGTTAAAATATGGTATTTATTAATGGGAACTATATTAAAATTTGGAGGGGGGATTTTCTGCAGGAGACGGAAATTGTCTACAGGGAGGAATTTTATTTGGGGCTGAAATTTTAGAGGGGATTTTCCCGTGAGAGATTTGACCTAAGGAAGGAGATGGTAAGGGGATTTTTTGGCATAAGTTAAAAGACGGTCAAAAATTTAATGTTAAACATTTTTTTCAACTGAAAGTAAAGAGTAATTTTTAAACTAAAAGTATACAAGAATCTTCTGTGTAAGAAGGGGAACGTTCTATCCTCAATCTTTCTCTCCTTATGCTAAATATTGATTTTTTTTTTCACATTTCGCTGAGATAGGCTGCTCAAAAGTAAGGGCTGTAGATTTTGGATAAGGAATATTTTTAGAGAATTTAAAATTTATACCATACAGAGGAAGGGATTGGGAAAGGGCAGCCTCCTTCATATGTTCATATTTCTTTTTGTTTGAAGTTTTAATATTGCTGCTTAATTTTAATTAAAAAGAAATTTGAATTTTTTTAGTTGTTTGACTGGACAAATAATGGTAACGTATAAAATTTTGAATAAGTGGAATGGAAATACTAAGAAATACCAAGTTAAAAAGGTTTCTCATCGGTCACTAACTGGCAAAACGAGGTTAACAGTCCGTGTAACTTAAAAGTGATAGGCAATATACGAAATATTCTTTATATTAAACAACTGAAAACACATACCTGGGTTTAACAATGGTATCAATTTTGGCTTCAACTGGGGAGGCATAAATGGATTGTGACCAATCATCTGATGGGTCTTCTAGCATCCATCTTTTCTTCCTACAGAAAGGGATTTTTACGTCAAGTGTAGATCTTGCTAAAATGGTTAATGTGGTTGGCCCCGTGAAGCCTACCAGTGTTGGCACCAGACTAAAACAAAATGTCGAGCCGACGATGTTGGATGTTGTTGTTGTTATGACAAGATTAGTGATTGTCCTGGTTGAGAAGAAGATGCGCCCGATAGTTTTAACATGGTTGAAGGAAGAGTCAATATTACTTCCAATAACAGTGGAACTTAAGCCAAGAAGAAAGATCAAAATCATCTGAAAAAAAAAAGTTTTACGTTGCAGCAGGAACTTTATACACATTTAAATAATAATAACAATAATAATTTTATTTGAACTCATCATAAAAATACATGTAAATGCTCGAAGGAATTAATGGACAAATGAAAAGAAAATCAAACAGAAAAACAACCCACCGCTAGGAAACGAAATTATACTGCGATAAAACGAAAGCAAAAGCCATGACACAATTATTCCAGCCAGTAGAAAGTCGTGGGGTTTTCTGTTTTGGCTTATGAAACGGATAGATGGCTCATCTATTTTCTTGCTTATTTCAAAAATACGATATTTTTGGGAGTAAAAGAGTTTGGGAGCTATATGGTGATTCCCAATAAATATTTACAGTACCAGAGTTTAGATAAATTTGTTCGCGCTTGGTTTTATTAAACTAAGTCCACAGAGGGGTTGCAAAAAATATGGATATTGAACATGGCATTACATAAACAGCCAAGCATTATTTATTAAGTTGACCTTTAGTTCTTGTTAACATACCGTAAGTGTTACGGAGTTTTTCTTTAAGAGCCACAATAACTAAACTTTTAGTTACTTTTGTGGAATGCCCATATCGAAGTCCGAGGTACTCAAAGGTTTCTCTTTGGACAACTGTCTTACCGCTAATGTTAAGAGCACGGCCTGGCAGCGCTTCGTCGTTCAAAATGGCGAATTAAGTCTTAGACGATTCTTTAATTAACCGAATATCAAGAAGAGATATACAATACAATGTATGAACAGCTTCTTGCAGAGATTCTAAATTATTACTTATTAAAAGTACATCATCTGCTTAGAACAAATGACTGGCATCAATACCCTCTTCTATCAAAAACTCTCGTATCGGTCTTGTCACAAAACCCAATGCATTATTAAATATTACGCGGATTTTGACTGAACCCTCTTTAACACCTTTATGCATCTTTATCGGTTCAGAAAGCTGTCCTCCAGACCGAAATATTGCTTGGGACTTTCAATACCAGTACCACAGACATTTAAAGATAAAAGAACTGCTTCCGAATATAGGATAGAATCAAACACCTTAAATATGTCTATTGCGGAAAACAAATAACGGTTTCATACATTTTTCAAACTTTTAAACAAATGAAATAAATACCGCATGAACTTTATGAACACCAGGCCCTGACCAAAAACCGAGATGATTGTCCCCCACATCCGCTAGCCTCGTCACTGCGGGGCACAATACCTTTTCCAGTAGCTTTGCTAACACTGAACAAACAGTGACGGGTCTATCTGAAGCAAAATCTTTAGGGTATTTTCCTTTCTTACGAATACAAGGGACGACTCCCTGGCATAAACCTTGCAGAACATTCTGCTGCGATACTATTGCCTGAAACAAGTTATTTGACTTACCAGTTTTGTGGAGCTAAAATTCAGATGCTCTGGCTGGATATCGTCTCCCCCAGGTGATTTTCCTAGAGGAAGAAGGCAAACAAAAGATTCAACACAAGACGGTTTAATGGTAATTCAGTTACTATACTGGTTCAGACTACAACAGAGTCCCCAAGAAATTACCTTCTAGTAGTGGAAGGTCTGCCACAAAATTGAAGAAAATTGTGAATTTGGTCTCTCGTATGGCACTCTAGGTGGACGGGCCTACTAAGTTCTGGACGCTTGTTTGCCTTGCAATTCCAGGTGACTTGTTGATCAAACGATGTTTGATTAACTTTTGTTAGCACAACTGTCTGAACTTGTGAGGTGGGTCACTCGCCTGACACTCTTGGTAGGCGGACCCTCCATATTAGTCTATGGACGCTTGTTGGCTTGCGATTTCAGGTGACTTTTCGGTCAACCCAATATTTAATTAATTTTTTGTTAGCGCAGTTGTGGCCCAACACTCTAGGCAGACGGGCGATCCCTGTTAGGCTTTGGACTGGATGCTTGTTTGTCTGACTGGACGCTTCCAGGCAACTTAACGGTCAAGTGTCAATTCTAAAACTTGGTCGACTTACCTAAGACTTACGGAGAGGCAGGTGTGCCTCTCCAAAAGCTAACACACAAGTATTTTTTTCCAATTTTAGAGTTATATATACTCCTGTCGTTTACCTGTGCCTTTACCAAAACACTTGGAAAACTATAGGTTTCCCTGCTCGCCTGCGAGTCCAGGGGACTTGTCGGTCATGTGTCAATCCTAAAACACGGTAGTCCACCTGAGAATCAAAGCTGGCAAGCCTATTTGGTTGAAGTCACCTGTGATTTTAAGCAAATTCAGTCCTTCCGTCCCTTGCATGCAAGTCCAGTCGACAAAAACCTCGATCATCCCTTAGTTCTATGACTAACTACCTTAGTTCTGCCCTAGGATAGATGGATAGATAATACACTATCTATCAATAAGTGACAATTACATCATTTTTATACAATCCAGAAAAGGCTTATTCCTATTTTGCCTCTCCCTCTGACTATTTGTCTTAGCTTTTAATCCAGTTAGGCATGCTTGACCAGGATCAAGTTGTCTGTTTGTCTTTTATGAATTAGTTGAAAAATACAATTTCCATAAAATAAGTTTTTCAAAGAAAAGCCTATTAGACCTAGGTCACTTTTCACCTGTTATTCAAAACAAATTCAGTCCCACCCCCTCCCCTTTGTATATAAGTCCAGTCAACATTGTCCGTCATTACTAAACCCAAATATATCGATCATTCCTTAGTTTTATGACTATCTACCTTAGTTCTGCTCTGGGAGGGAGGGATGGATGGATGATAGACTATCTATCAACAATTAAAAATAACATCATTTTTATACAATCCAGAAAAAGGCTTATGCCAGCTTTGCCTCTGACTCAAACTACCCGTCTTGACTTTTTCGCCAATTAGCCATGGCTTGACCAGGAACTTGATTTTGATTCAAGTTGTCTGTTTGTCTTTATGAATTAATTTAAAAAAAAACACTTTTTCCACAGAATAAGTTTTCCAAAGAAAAGTAAAGAGCTACATTAAACTAAAAATGAGTAGAAATTGAGCCAAATAATGTTCCAAGCGTAAAACTACCATAAATAACCACCAACGAATAAATGAAATCCAAAACGAACAGAAATTACAATAAAAACCAACTCAAACCCAAAATAAGCAGAAATTAAAATGAGTAAGGCTGAAAATCTACATGCCTTCTTAAACCCAGAACATAATTTGCACTTATACTGAAAAAACAAATACATTTAAAATGTTTGCGCTTTTTTACTTTAACAAATAAAACATTATTAAAACTTTAAGAAATAAATATCAGTATGTCAGTAATACCAAGGAGAAAAGGTAAGGGGTTAGCTCGTATGGTTTTTTGAATAAAATATGGTTAAATATTTTTCTGGGGGTGGGGGTGCGGAGCCATGACGGTGGGCCAGGGGTCAACTCTCGTGATTTTGAAATAAAATGTCGTTGGCTAGCTGTTCTGCGGCCCCTTTTTGAATCTTAAAAAGGAACCAGAATTTCTGATTTCCAATCGAATAAGCCTCCTTTGAAGTTTACACAACCATCTCTTCCATAAAAACCATATATACCCCAAGGGCATAACTAACAAAACTTTCTTGAGAGCCCTGGAGGGGGGGGGGGTTATATCTACCCGGAGTTTTTTTTTTAAACTTTGAACTATTCTCAGCAAAATGGCTATCTCAAAATTTTTATGGGGCCCATTTGGGTGAAAATGGGCGTGGGGCAGTATTTGCCCTCCCATCAACTTTAGATCTAAAAAAGGCACTAGAACTTCCAATTTCTAATCAAATAATTCCCTTACAAAGCTTATATATCCACCCATTCCATATAAAGTACCACTGGGGAAAAACTGATAATAAAACATTTGAGCCTTATGGCCTTTGCTATTGGCAACGCTACAGCGTTGCCTCTGAAAAGACGGCATGTTCGGTCATGGGCCTCCAGACAGGCCTAGGGCATTAGGGTGAATCCTTAAGGAGATATTAAGAGGGATATCAAACACATCCCTGTTAACATCCTACCTCTGTCAAACACATACCGAAAGAGCAGCTGAAGGTAAAAAGTTGAAACTTTCAAGGTTTGCTGAGAGGATGTTGAACAAGGATTGGAAGGCAACCAGCCTACACCATGCTCACTTTTTTAAATGCCCCCATTGAAAGGAAAAGAGAGCATGTTTTACCCTGGGTGTCCCAAATATCAAATTATAAATTGTAAATTCACATTCGAAGGATTGTAAATTAAGATGAAATTTCAGGAAATGTTGAGATTGATGCCAGACACAATCAAAGACACTCTTTTCTTTTTGGTTGTCAAATGGAAATATCACCAACATTTAAGGAGCCCTTCCTTGAGAGTATCGAGCTGAAGCTTTTAAGGTATGTCAAGGATATGTTGAAGAGAGATTGAAGGGCGAGCCTCTCTGCTTAAAACGGATCAACATTTTAAAATCGTCACTTTGTTCAAGCCGCTCTGCTTAAAACGGATCAACTTTTTAAAACGTCACTTTGTTCAAACTAATCAAAAGGTCTTATAGCTACGCATCCATCCTGGTGTGTAAAATTTCTCCCCGTAAAATTTCATGCGGACAATTTACCCGTAAAAATAATCGTTAACTTACTTTCATTTGAAAAGGACTTTAATGTCTGATCGGTTTCTTGATCATTCTGGAAATACCCCCTTTCATGTAAATTTTTTTTAGGAAATCAAAACATAAGGAAAATAACCCCCGAGTAGTTCCCCAGAACATCCCCTCATGCAAAATTGAGTTAGCATAGAAAATTTAAGGAAATTAAAAATAATTTTCTATAGGAATTCTGTCAAATCGCCCCAGTATAAGGTTTTCCCTGGAAAATTCATCCCCCAGGAAATTTCCCTCCGCAAGGAAGATTCTCCCAATAGAAATCTCTCGAAGCAAAAAAAAAAAAAAAAAAAAAAAAAAAAAAAAAAAAAAAAAAAAAACAGAAGAAAGTGTGTATTCTTCCAGATGACAAATACTGTACGTGAACAAAGGGGAAATTTCATAACTTACAGGCCTCTCTCCACGGACTTTGGGCGTAACTTTATCCCCAAGGACATAGGTATTTGATCTTTTAACTATACTGAGCAAAATGGCTATCTCAAAGTTTTGATTGGATAACTTCGGGAAATAAATGGGTGTGGGAGGGGGCCAGTTACCCTCCAATCTCCACATTCTGCACATTGGTGTACATAGGAGATTGAAACTTCTACAGTAGAGTTAACAGGTACCTGAATTTTATAGCGTGATTTTCGTCAAGATTCTTTGAATTTTAGGAGGTGTCCCCCCCTATTTTAAGAGTGAAGCAAATTTTTTCAGGCCCTTAGCTTTTGATGGGTAGCACAATTCTTAATGAATCTTGTATATTTGAAATCAGCATAATAAGCTGATTCTTTTAGTGTATCCATTGGTATCAAGATTCCGTTTTTTAGACTTTCGTTTACTGTTGAGCCGAGTCACTCCTTACTTACGGCTCGTTAACACGAACTGTTTGATTGTAGAACCAAATTCAGTCAAACAGTTCATGGTAATGAACTGTAGTAACGAGCGACCCGGCTAAATAGTAGCCGAAACTCATCAAAAGAATCGGATTTTTAGGCTAATTTAAATATATAAGCTTCATCAAGTTTAGTCTTACCAATCAAAATTTATGAGCCTGAGAACATTTGCCTTATTTTCGACAAAAAGGGGAAAAAAGCCCCTAAAGGCCAAAGAACCTTAATGAAAACCACAGTATCAGTTTCAGCGTATCAGAGAACCATACTGTAGAGGTTTCAAGCTCCTATCTGCAAAAATATGGAATTTTGCATTTTTTGCCAAAAGAAAGATCACGGATGCGTGTTTATTTGTTTTTTCCATCGTGTCGACTCAGAGGTCCTAGAATATCACGAGAGGGCTCATTCTAAATGAAATTAAAATTTTTTAGTGCACTTTTTAAGTAGCCAAAAAATTGGAGGGCAACTGGGCCCTCTCCAACCCTCATTTTTTCCCAGAGTCACCGGATCAAAATTTTGAGATACCCATTTTCTTCAGCATACTCATAAAATCTAGTAACTATGCCTTTGAGGAAGACTTAATCCCCCAAAGTCCCCAGGTGAAGGGCTGCAAATTATGAACTTTGCCGTTGCTTACATATAGAATGGGTTATTAGGAAGTATGCCGACGTTTTCAGGGATAATTTTCTCTGGTGAGATGGTTGGAGGGAGGGGGTGAAGTTACTGTATTTTTCCATTGAGGAATTTATCGTGTGGAAAGAGAATTTCCATGAAGGAAGCACTGGATTTTCCACCATTATTTAAAAAACAATAAAAAATTAAATAAAAAAAAGTTTTTTCAACTGAAAGTAAGGAGCAACATTAAAATTTCAAACGAACAGAAATTATTACGTATATGAGGGGTTTTGTCCCCTCCTCAATACCTCGCTTTTTACGCTAAAGTATTTTTAGTAAGTCCAAAGGAGTTATTTATTCTAATTAAACGGCCTTTGCTAGTCAGGGGTAATTCTTAACGAATTAGAACAAAACTCGAACTTTAGTGTAAAGAGCGAGGCATTGACGTCTCGACGAACCCCCTGATATACGTAACAAAACTATACGAATATAAAAGTTCGTTACGCAAGTTAACTTGTAAGTTACGTTACTAATAACTGTTTACATTTACTAATAACTGTTTACATTTACTAATAAATGTAAAAACAATTACTAATGAAAATTACTAATAAAAAACAATTACTAATAAATGTTACTAATAAAATTACGTTACTAATGTTTATTACTAATAAAAACGTTTGTAAATAAAATTAAAAGTTCAAGTGGCCTTTTCAAGTAACCAAACAAAATTGGAAGGGAATTAGGCCCCCGCCGATCTCCCGCCGATTTTTCTAAAAATTGTCCAATCAAAACTTAGAGAAAGTCATTTAGCCAAAAAAAGTAAAATTTATATGCACATTTCGTTTGAATTATTCATGTACCGTGAGCCAAAATCAAAACCCGCATTAATTTAAAACGCTCAGAAATTAAATAAAAGAATAAGTTTTTTCAACTGAAAGTAAGGAGCAACATTAAAACTTAAAACGAACAGAAATCATTACGTATATGAGGGGGTTCCCCCCTCCTGAATACCTCGCACTTTACGCTAAAGCATTTTTAGTAATTTCAAAAGACATATTTATTCTAATTAAGCGGCCTTTGTGATTCATGGGTCATTAATAAGGAATTGGAACAAAATTGAACTTTAATCTAAAGAGCGAGGTATTGACGAAGGGGAGATCCCCCTCATATACGTAATAAAAATATACGAATATAGAAGTTCGTTACGTATGTTAATTTGTAAGTTACGTATGTTTATTTCAAATAAAAACGTACGTAAATAAAATAAAAAGTTATATTGGCCTTTTTAAGTAAACAAAAAATTGGAGGGCAATTAGGCCCCTTTCCCCAACTCTTATTTTCTCAAAGTCGTCCGATCAAAACTTTGAGAAAGCCATTTAGCCAGAAAAGGTTAAATTGATATGCAAATTTCGTTTTAATTATTCATGTACGGCGAGCCAAAACCAAAGCCTGCATTAATTCAAAAAAGGCTCAGAAATTAAATAATAAAAAAAAAACAAGTTTCTTAACTTAAAGTAAGGAGTGACATTAAAGCTTAGAACGAACAGAAATTATTCCGTATATGAAAGGGGCTGTCTCCTTCTCAATGCACCGCTCTTTACGCTAAAGTTTGACTCTCTCACAACTCTGCTTTTTAAAACAATGAAAAACTTTAGCACAAAGAGCGGAGCGTTGAAGAGGGGGCAGACCTTTCATTTACGGAATTATTAAATTTCTTTTTAAATCTTAGTGTCACCCTTTACTTTCAGTTAAAAAACTTGTTTTTTACTTGAATCATACTTAAGATGTATACAGCATAGATAAAATAAGTGGCGTAAAGATAGTCGGGGTTGATAAGTTCTTAGGTTGATGCCACTGGGTTCCATTGAAGTTTCATTAAATTATGTACAATCGTCCATAGGGGTGCACCGACTATTACGAGTGTTCGTTAATCTTTCTGCAGGTGGGGGGTCGGAAGCTGAATCTTCAAAAAGTGGATTTTGGAAAAAGAAATTTCAAAGTGACATATCCTTCAAGTAAATGCGAATGAAGGAGGAGAGTAAAATAAACCCCCCATTTTCTTCTTGATCTGGAGAATATTTTTGGAAAGTCATCCAAATTGGGAGCTGGGGGTTAATAGCATGCATAAAATGCTGCACTTTGGCCCTAAAGTTTTTCTAGGGATCAGCGTTGTTGCATTTGTATTTGTTATGTTTCTTTTGTTTTTAGTAATGTCTTATTTTATCAACATATCTTATTAAAATTAGTGTAACAAGAGAAGAAAGCTACCCAATTACCATCTAGCCTCATTAAAAACATCGAAAATAATTTCACATCTTAGGGTATATTTTAGGGTCCAATTTTTAGGGATGATAATCATCATTTTTGAATTGTGGTTATGCGAAGGTCAAACTAGCTGAAACGATAGAATTTGAAATGCAAGCAGCAGAAGCCTCCCTGCATTTATGATAGTCCTCCCTACATTTAAGAACACGCAATCTATGGTAAAGATAAAAAATATATAGCAAAACCAGTGGATACGAACAAAAATTCTAGATATTTCTAGAATCTCCAGATTTTTCTAGAATTCCCCATTCTAGATATGCAAAATAGAGTAATTTTAAATTTGATTGTCAAAACTTGTCAACATAAGAAAATCTTTAATATCTCCCAAAAAGCGTATTTTCAAATTTAAGGGAAAGGAAGGGCCAAGGGAATACATGCTCCCCCGAAACCTCACTCCCATATTGGCCTCACCCAAAAACTCTGAGAACTTTAAAGCTCGTATCTAAAAATTACAAAAACCAGAAGGGCCTGTGAGAACTCTTCTAATCCTAAACTGACCATGGCCTGGGCTATTTCCCTCTTTCTTTCTCTCCCTCTCTCTCTCTCTCCCTCTCACTATCTCTCTCTCTCTCTCTCTCTCTCTCTCTCTCTCTCTCTCTCTCTCTCTCTCTCTCTCTCTCTCTCCTACCAACCTTGACCTACCTAGATCTTTTTTCACACCGGAACAACAAATATTGTCAATATTACACAAGTTCTAAAAAACTGTCGTCAATTTATCTTATGTATGAATTTTCTTGCATACAAATCGCTTTATACAAATTTTGATTAACCCAGGTCGTAGCGTTTAAGAATAGTAATATCGTCGTTGCGATTCATCCTGTAAAGCTTAGAATTAACTGACAAACATCAGGTTGACAGCTACTTGTGGTGGCTGGGTCTCTAATTCAGCAAAGACACGAATTAAGAAAAAAAAAGAGTAGGGGGCCAGAAAAGGGAACCAAATTTTCACCAAAGTCTTAGCCCATCTAGAACTCTTTTTTCTCACCAGTAAGATTATAATATCCCAATTTTACGAAATAAAATAGAGCGCGTTTTCTTTAAAATAGAGGTGTGTGTGTGTGTGTGTGTGTGTGTATGTGCGCTATTGTTCCAATTTTTCGAACAAAATAGAATGTAGTTTCCATCGTTCTGTTATTCCAACCAACATTTCAACTTGTTAAATAATGTGCATAATCACCATAGTTAGTGTTGAACGTCTTACCCTGAAATGTTGTCTCCACAACTGTCAACTAATAACTGGCACTCAGGAACTTAAAAATTATACTTGTACCCACTTTTGAAAATTAATTTGATTTATTTCAAGACATGAAAATATAACGTGAACACCCACTTTTTGGGATGTCCTAAATTTCACGTTTCGACAGTTTAAGCCTCTGACACCACATTATAATAGGATCTTTTTTGCTTTTGTGAATATTGCTTTCAGTTTAAGGTTTAGATGGGTGTGATACTCTATTATCACTTTTATGTTCATCAGTTATGTTTTCTTTTACAAGCCCTAGCTTCTACTTTGTTCTAAGACCAAACTTTTTTTTAGATCGAATAGCCTTCAAAGAATAATGTTCAGTCTTTTTCTGATTTAGATTTCATTTAATGGAATAACTCTTCACACGGATAACATTTCACATGAAATAACATATATTGGAGTGGTTAACGTTAGCCACTTTCAACCACTTTAGTGACATATTTTGAAGACGTTGGAGTCCGTAAACAAAAGGCCGAAAATATAAATAAATTAAAAATATTTTTATTGTTTCTACTTTTTAACTTTTTCAATAAAAAATATGTTGGTATGTTGACCAGTCAAGTATTTAAAAACTTGCTTTTGGTCATAACAAGGACGCCCAAAT